>NC_043012.1:59322815-59355315 GCF_006345805.1 Octopus sinensis | reverse complement strand
TATCTATATCTATATATATATATATATATATATATATATATATATTATATATATAATGGAAGCATAGATTTAGGGAGAATGAAATCAATTTGAATGATTTCTGGCAAGACATCGTTTACAGCACGTTCGATTTGCAACTAGTTGTGGTGGTAGTAGTAGTAGTAGTAGTAGTAGTAGAGTAGTAGTAGTAGTAGTTGTTTGTTGTTCATGGAATGGTTCACCAGTTGAAGTAGTAAGATAATGGATTATTATTATTATTATTATTATTATTACTGGTGGTGGTGGTGGTAGTGGTTGCAGTAGCAGCAGCAGCAACAGTTGTTGTAGTATTTATAAATACTGATGCTGATATGATTCGGTGAAATGATAAAGTGGCAACGTCAGCTGTCATTGCGATTGCAACGCAGTTTCAATTTCAAATCGACATAAGATCTCTTCCCTAAAACCATTAAATTTTGTTTTAAAAAAGTGATGAATATCTCATCTTCATAAGTCTCCTGTCATATTCCTAGCCTTGATATTTAGCTTTCTTCTTTCGAGTTAAAAACAGTAGAAGTTTGCGCTGATCTGCTGAAATGCTTGAAGCCAATGAAAACAAACATACTTTTTTGTTCTAACTGGCGACAGGTGATGAAATATGGAGTATCAATGATACGGAAATAAAGATCAGTCCACAGAATGGCTTAAGATGTTCAAGAATAGCGAACGGTACCGAAAATCACGGTGGCTGATTTTGTTGGCGATAAGGATGTAATTCAAACTGGTTTTCCAGAACATTAGTGAACCATGAACAACTGGAGTCACCTTGAGACATTCTAAAAGGTAGGTTAGAAAAGCGATTAAGAGGGAGAGACCGAACAAGAATCTGAAAACAATTCACAATCATTGTGATAATGCGTGACCCTATACGCATTTGACGCGATCAGCAATCACGCGATCAGCAAACTGGGATGACCAGTGCTCTCCATATCCACAGTACAGCCCGGATCTTGCAGTGTCCGTTTTTCCAAATGTTTCGTTCATAGAAGGAGTTTTGTCTGTTCCTTCTCGAGATACGCCTGGTTCATAAGGGCCGGTTTCCCGGTTTCCTTGGCGTATAGGTTCCCCACCTGGACGGGATGCCGTCCGTCGCAGGTGAGCTGCAAGATGCAGGAGGAAAGAGTGAGAGACAGTTGTGACGAAAGAGTCAGGAGAAGTTCGCCGTTACCTCCTGCCGGAGCGGCGTGGAGCTGAGGTGTTTCGCTCATAAACACACACATCGCCCGGTCTGAGATTCGAACCCGCTATCCCTCGACCGCGAGTCCGCTGCTCTAACCACAAGGCCATGTGCCTCTACACATAGAAGGCGAGTCATCGGGGCAGACGATTTCATCACATAGACGAAGTGATAGTGGGTGTGAAGAAGTAAGTCAGAACGCATGAGAAATATTTCAAAGAGGATTCGAAAGTTGTTTTCATCATTAGAGACTATGTTGAGCAAAACGTTTGTATCGTTGAAGAGTTATTCCGTCAACATATGCGGTTTTCAAGGACTATGTCAATAAATAAATAAATAAATAAAAGCTATAGCCAACCTTGCATTACTCTTCTGTATAAACATCGTGTTCATATATATATATATATATATATATATATATATACACATACATACATATATAAACATATATACATGCATACATATACATAAATGTGTGTGTGTATGCGTGTTGTAAAATCGATAATAAAAGAACAGTAAATTTTCCTCTGGAGTTTGTTTGTTCACATATATTTATATGTGTGTGGGTGTGTGGGTGTATATTATATATATATATATATATATATGTATGTATGTGTGTGTGTGTATGTGTTTGTATATTTGTATGCGTCTGTTTATGTTTGTTTAATGTATGTATGCATCTATGTACACACAAAGATGGCTAACTACCTAGTTCGACTGACAGAGAGAAACCGAAATATATGTGAACACATTCATACATGCGTTTACTCAAAGTCAGACATTTAATGTGAACAACAGCTACATGCTCAGCTTAGGCAGACTATTGAATTTACGGTGAATACTATGTCCGCCATTAATGCCACTGTCATGTTACATAACAAGTTATTCTTCTGATCACATTCTTTAAAGAAACCTTTTATATAAGATCATACTGATATTCATCTCAATTTTTATGTACTATGCAGGGATTCGCTGCAAACACATAGCCGGCCACGGCGGTAACAACGACAAAAACAACAGCAACAACAACAGAACCAGAGAAGAGCGAAGGAGAAAAAAATGAAAAAAATGTAAACAAAATCTTATTAGTTATAGTTATAGAAGAAGCCGAAACTATAAAGTACATTTTTATTGGAGTTATGAACTCAATAATGACTTATGTAATTGCTATAAAATGGCAAAAAAAAAAAGGATTTCTCCGTTGGCTACAAGCCATTAACGGAAATGTGAATATATATATATGCAAAACTTAGTTGAAGTTTAGTATGCTATAGGAAGGTATATGAACGCATATATGAGCATATATACATATATAAATATATATACATACATATATATATATATATATATATATATGTATATGCATATGTATATATATATGTGTGTGTATATATGTGTACATATGTATATATATATATGTGTATATATGTGTGAATATATATATATATATATATATGGCTTCATACGAAAATGAAGGCGAACATTTCCACATTTGTAATGATAAAGAGTCTGCTTGTAAATATGCATACGTGCAGACGCAGATATAAAAGGAGACGTACTTACATTTATACATGCCTAAATAAATAAATATATACATATGTGTGTGTGTGAGTGTGTGTCTGTGTCTGTGTGTGTATGTGTTTAAATGGAACTGGCTACGTTCGTGCTTTAAGACTTTTTAAAAAAGTATTATTAAACTATCGCTACGTTGTGTTCTGTCTATGGATAGTAAAGCTTTCAGTTTAAAACCTCACCTTGTTACGAAAGAATCCTATTATATGTAGATTTATATATGCCAATATGCCATCCAAGAGCTAAGCCTCTCTTTCTTTCTCTCTCTTTCTCTCTCTCTCTCTCTCTCTCTCTATATTATATATATATATATACAACTTCACTAGAGTATTCCTTTTGCCATTCGATAACAACTTTCGCTTTGTGAAAGATTGCGTTTTCCCCTGGAAACAGTTCCACAACCATAGGATGAATTTGATCAGATAAAATGCTTAAATAGTCTTGACTATTAATTCTGCCATGAAGGGAAACCATTGGGTGGCGGATTTCCAAGTTATAGCTCTCAGCCCAGATCAACACAGATCCTCCATGTTTAACAGTTGGAAGAAGGCAGTCTCCGTCAAATGCTTCTTCTGCCTGTCTCCACACGTATAGTCGGACGGTGATCGGAAGTATGGCAAAGGATGACTCGTCCGAGAAAATAGCATTCTTCCACTGCTCTAGGGACCAATTCTGTAGGCTTTTACTCCACTTTCACTCCATTTGTTTTTGAAAGTAGTGGCTTTCTGATTGCAGCCCTCCAGTGAAATCCGGCTTTGTGTAGCTCCCGGCGAGCAGGTTTTGTGGAAACTGGGTTCTCGAGGTGGTCATTAAGCTCTGCAGCAATTTTGAATGCTGTACTTTTGTGATCGTTTCTAATAATTTGCGTAAGAGTCCGACGGTCCCTATCTGAAAGCTTTGGTTTTCTTCCGGAGTTTTGGTTCGACGACGAGGTTTTTCCGTCTTTCTCTATGGCTGTCATTTTTGTGACAGTACTTCTGAATACACCACACATTTCGGCTGTTTTCGTTACGTTAGCGCCTGCCTTACGAGCACCAACAATTTGACTTATTTGAAAGTCCGACAGATCTGTCTTTTTCATGAATTTTAATTAACTTTTTCTGACGATATCTGAAAAGAAACAACAATTTTAGTAAAACATATAAGCAACATAATAATAAATCCCAAAACATAAAAATAAACAAGCTTTTGATGCTTTTATAGATATTTCAAAATTATGATGCTATAATGCCATGTGTTCCATCATTATGTCCAACCCCTGTATATATATATAATAGTGTACAAATAAGTATTTATACACGAAGAAGTGACCTTACATGCTGGAAAGGGCAGTTAACGCCCAAACCATGAAAACAAGCAATTTCAAAGAGAATGAAAATAAAATATATTCGTTCTAGTTAACCTCAAATTCGAGTTTCTGTATTAATGAGCAAATTAATTAATTTGTCATCAGTATTTCTTCAGTGAGTTCGTTAAAATTAATGCATATTTATGTAGCTCATACGTACCGAAAATACACGTGCTGCATACTTATACATTATATTTTTCAAATCTACCGCGCAAGCGTAGTTACATTTGGCAGCGAATAATAATAAAATTAAAACTGCGTATCAGAAAGGCTTCGAAATATATTTGTGGTTTGGTTTTTCACTACCCTTTCTAACATGTAAGGTGTCCTGTCAAAGGTCATCTCTTCCGTGTATAAAAACTTGTTTGTACACTATTATATATGAAAATATGTTGTCTATTGAATTTATTAAGCATATTAGCCACTGGTATGAAAATTTTTCTAAATTCTCAAACGCAGGATAATGCCAATAATATAGCCTGAACAGGATAAGCTACCCCTATTTTGCAGAAAAAAGTTTTGGCGGCGGCTATGATATATACACATTCAGATATACACGGTCGGTCTCATAGCCGGCCGCCAACACTTTTTTCTGCAAAATAGGGGTAGCTTATCCTGTTCAGGCTATAATATTAGCATTATCCTGCGTTTAAGATTTATATATATATATAGACACACACAGGCACACACACAAACACACACACACACACACACGCACACACACACGCACACACAGACACACACACACATATATGTATATATGACGGGTTTCTTTCAATTTCTGCCTACCAAATCCACTCACATCACTTTGGTCAGTCCGAGGCTACAGATGAAGACACTTGCCCAAGGTGCCACGTTGAGGGACTGAACCCGGGACCATGTAGTTGGGAAGCAGGTTTCTTACCACACAGCCACTCCAATGCCTATGTATATAGATAATAAATGAAAACAGGTATAATAAATACAGAGACGAAAAATATGTATAGATAGATGGCGATAGACATGTGTGTGTATATATTGTACACACACATATATATATATATATATATATACATACATGCAGAGAGAGAGAGAGAGAGAGAGGAGAGAGAGAGAGAGAGAGAGAGAGAGAGAGAGAAAGAGAAAAGCAGTCAATGTGAGGGAAAGAAACCACAAGCAGAAATGGTAAAGAATTTTCTCAGATCTCATTGCCAACCTTAATTTGAAAATACTTTGAAGACCATCACCACCACCACCACCACCACCAAGAAGAAGAAGAAGAAGAAGAAGAAGAAGAAGAAGAAGAAGAAGAAGAAGAAGAAGAAGAAGAAGAAGAAGAAGTAGAAGAAGTAGAAGAAGTAGAAGAAAAAGAAAAACAACAAGAACAACAACGGCAGCAAACAACAACAACAACAACAATAACACACATCTCCAACAGCAGTAGTAACAGCATTTTCTATTGCTCCTCGTCCACCGACTTCTCTCCTTCGACAACCACTTCCTTGTTCTTGCCCAACAACCCCTTCTCCCCGACCTCCTCCTCATTTCGTCCCACCACCATCACCACCACTTCCTCCTCCTCCTCCTACTCCTCCTACTACTACTACTTCACGAGGGAGGGCACTTATGCCTTTCAGTAAATTCTTCCTTAACTAGTCTCATGTATCACGTTACTCATTCCACTACACGTCAAAAAGTAGAAAATAGAAAAAAACCCGACAAACAAGCAATAAAATGACAAAAATCAAAAAAAAAAGAAGAAAGTGAAACAGAGACAAAACGACAACACCAACAACAAATGATAGCTCATTAAAATCATTAATATTTAATTATATATTTGCAAGAAGGAGTTTGAAGACATGCGACTATTAAGTATAATCGCAGTGCCTAATTGTAAATGTCAGCAAAATATCGCATGAAAAATAATTTAAAATTCGAAACTACATTTTTTTTATATATATTTTTCATACTTAACATTTCGAGTTAGGTTTGAGACGAATATGACGACGAATATGTTGACAGGGATGGTAGTATGTGGCTGCCATACGAGAGCAATAATGGTGGGTTTTGATTTAGGCACAAGTTCGGCAAATTTGGATGGGAGAAGGTACTTGATTGGTACCTTATTTTCTCGACCCCGATAGTTGATCCAGTCGAGATGTGAAAGCAGAACTCAATGAGCGGGAAAAAATACCGCAAGGAATTTTAATCGATGCTCTAACGATTCTGCAGACACAATCGCGAATTCTTCTGTTGTAGACGGTGGGTTAGGCATTTGCTATTTCTTCCAGAAAAACCTGCACAAATGATTTATTTAACAACAAAATACGTTCATTATTTACATTATTTACATTCAACGGTTATTTGTCCTCATCTTGATTGTTATTAACACAACGTTTCGGCTGATATATCCTCCAGCCTTCTTCAGGTATCTTGGGGAAATTTCGAACCGGGGTTCTCATTCCTAAGGTATTTTTCGATGTTATTATTATTATTAGTCGGGTCACTACTTGGAATCGAACTCGGAATCTTGGGATCAGTAGCCCGCGCTCTTAACTACTACGCCATATTCCAGTGGGCTATGTGCAATATGCCAGTGGAGTATATGCCATATGCCGTGGGCTAAGCCGCGCACTTTACCTCTACGTCCATGGGCGTAGTGCTTAAGAGCGCGGGCTACTAACCCCAAGATTGCGAGTTCGATTCCAAGCAGTGACCTGAACAATACTAATAATAATAATTGTTTCAAATTTGTATGCAAGATCAGGAATTTTAAGGGGTACCACCAACAAAAGTTCTAGATTGTTACTTATTTTATCTACCCTGAAAAAAATGAAAGGCAAAGATGACCTCGCTGGATTTTTATACTCAGAAAATATTGATTCTGTAGAAATGCTGTCATTTTGCGCGACGTCTTAAGGATTCTGCCACCCTATAGTTGTTCCAAATTTTGGCACAAGGCCAGCAATTTTAATGGCCAGAAAATAGTCAATTACAGAACGTAATAAATCTGAAGAAATGCTGCTAAACAATTTGTCAAACGCACATACGATTCTGCTAGCTAACAGCATTCGTTCCTTATATACTCTCAGGGCCTGAAAGTATGAAGAAGCAGATGATTAATCTATTACTTCGCCTCCAGTATTTGATTAGTGCTTTATCAACGGCGAAAAGATCAAAGGTAAAGCTGACCTTAGCGGAACTTGAACCTTGGGGGTTACTTTTCAGAAGTAATACCTTAACACGTTTTTTGTGACTCCCTAACAGCTCTGTTAGTTTGGCATTGGCACAAAACCGGTGATTTTGAGGGGAGGGGAGAATCAATACCCAAATATCAGTCTGCTTATATTTTTATTTTATTAAATTCGAGGGGTTGAAATGCAAAATCGATCTCTGCTGGATTTGAACTCAGAACGTAAAGAGCCGAATAAAATACTGCAACGTATTTTGATCGACGCTCTGACGAGTCTGGCAATCCAATACTAACAAAATCAGCAAACAATAAAACCAACAGCAGCAAGGTGGAGGCGCAATGGCCCAGTAGTTAGGGCAGCGGACTCACGGCCGTAAGAACGCGGTTTCGATTCCCAGACCGGGCATTGTGTGTGTTTATTGAGCAAAAACACCTAAGCTCCACCGCTGCACTCTTTCACCACAAATTTCTCTCACTCCTTCTTCCTACTTCTGCCACAAAGCTGAGGAACTATGGTGTAACCCACTATAGTGTGGTAAGACTTTCAGACCCTAGTCTAGATTGCGAATACTCTGTGCCCCATGATGGTTCAGCTCTCCACCCCTTAAAGGCCACCGTTTATGGAATGAGGATAACAACGTAGATTTCGCACCCGTGCAACTGCCAGTCTATCGCGTGTGGCGGGTGGATCTTCAAGTTGCCACACGCATTCTTAGTAGCTTAGAGTAGGCTCGAATTAGAAATTATTCTTTGTGGCTAATGGCGTGAATCCTGATTGGAAGAAGAACAAGAAGACAGCATAACTGCTTTAAATTTTATAACTGCTTAAATTTTGGAATTTTGGTGCTTTAAATTAATAACTGTTTTAAATTTTGGAATTTTCGTGCAAGGCTAGTAATTTTTGGGAATACCCCCAACTCCAGTACTTGACTGGTACTTTATGTTATCTACTTTGTAAAGATGACCGGTAAAAATGACATCGGCGGAATTTCAACTCAGAACGTAACGAGTAGGAAGAAAAGCTACCAGGTATTTTGACCGGCACCCCGACGGATCAGTTTGATACAGTGAAGGTGAAGGCCGGGCCATTAAGTTTTTGATACAACTTGTTTAACTGGTTTACACAGAGTATCCATAACTGTTTCTGATCTGTAGCTATTCTATAAAAACAAAATTACAAAAAAATGCTTGGTCGAAGTGCCGTACGTAAGAATCAAACCTGGATCTTCATTATTGTATGTAGGCAAATTACTTTCGTGTTACATATTTAGTTCGATCTCTTCTAATTGTGAGCCCCAATTTCGTCAGAGTATACTTTGCTATTTTGTCCTCTTAGAGTTGATAAAATAAAGTATGTATGAAATATCGGATCGATCTACCTGTTCCTATCCGCTCTTTCCTTTAAGCTGTGCACGTAAGCACGTGTGCACGCAGGCACATTTTATAACAAGTACATTCACACACATATATTCATACACAAACAAACACACACACACACAATAATTAATGCGTGCACAAATGGTTATTCCCTTATTTAATGTCATAATTAATAATTTTACTATGAACGAAAAGTTTATGGAAAAATATATTACGGTGAGTCACGCAAATATTTCGTAGTCGCCGCAGAAAAGATGGCGGGTGCATTAACCTGAAATAGCAAGTGACGTGCGAATCTCGTTCCTCATTTCTGTGGATGGCAGTCTCTATATCGTTGAGACGGAGTAGAAAAAGGGTTTTGGGGCCCAGGATGCTTAATCTTTTTATCCATATAATAAAGAAACCTACCTGCGACTAGCTGATACGTTCAGTGAATACCTACTTTTGTCACAGGGGAAAATAAAATTGGAACCAAATATTAAAATATTTAAAAATGTGGAATCGTTTCTCCTAGTGGTTTCTAATACAGACTCAAGGTCATGATGGACTTCTACATCTTTTTTGACATCATTCTACACGATAAAAAGTCTCTGTGCGGTCATTTAGCCTGCTAGAATTAGCAGCGTTATATCATGTCATTCTACACCTTTTCAGCTGAAGGGACTGGATATATATGAACTGATGTACCTGGCTTAAGAACACAATGCTCGAACTGGGAATCGAATTCATAACATTACGATTGTGAGTCCATGTTATGGACACACAATCGTAAGTTGTTATCTCATTTCCTCCTCTTTTTCATTTATCGTTTGTTGCTCTTCGGAAACGAAAATCGATTAAAAAAAATTTTCTGGGCTCGGATAATTTCGAGACGCACCTGTAAAATATTGCTACACATCTACGTTGTTTCGCGACTCACCAGTATCATTTTCACTACATATCTTTATAATATCGTTACACCCATTTAATTTCGCAAATCACCTGCATAATTTCGTATGTAATTTTGATTTCAAATTTTGGCAAATCTTCAACTGATGCTCATTGTATCGATCCGAAAGGATAGAAGCCAAAATCAATCCTGGCGAGATTTGAACTCAGGACGTAAAAATTCGGAAGAAATACCTATTTCTTTATTACCCACAAGGGGCTAAACACAGAGGGGACAAACAAGGACAAACAAACGGATTAAGTCGATTACATCGACCCCAGTGCGTAACTGGTACTTATTTAATCGACCCCAAAAGGATGAAAGGCAAAGTCGACCTCGGCGGATTTTGAACTCAGAACGTAGCGGCAGACGAAATACCTCTAGGCATCCGTCCAGCGTGCTAACGATTCTGCCAGCTCGCCGCCTTTCCGAAGAAATACCGCTAAGTATTTTTCCCGGCGCGGCAACAATTCAAGCAGCTCACCGCCTTCTTTTGTTTGAATATTAGAAATCAGTATCATGTTTTTGAAGTGGCTATTGTTGCTGTTTGTGTTTAGTCCTTGTTGAACTCTAATCGTGCAGATCTATGATCAAAGAAGCTAATGCATAAATCACAACAATATGAAACGATAGTGATTGCATTTGTGAATGGCTGTGTTTAGGAGAAGGTGAATTCCTAGTCAACAGAGCGTCGAATAGAATATTTTCTTGTACCCGTCCAGCTTCTCTGAGGTGCAAGTTCAAATCCCGCCTAGGTCAGCTTTACATTTAATCCTTTCAGATCATTAAATATAGTAGAAGATCACGGAGCTGGATAGTTGGCATCGTTAGCGAGTTGAATAAAAGGCCTCGTGGTTTCTGCTCCAGCTTTTTATGATCTGATGAAAACTCCTGTGACGATCCTACTTCGACACTGGACTGGTTCTGCTTTTCTTTTTTGAAAATATAAGTGATATGAAAACAGGAAAACCATTGGTTTTTGATAAAACCATACCAAATCTTACCGCCAAGGACAGATCTATGGATACACGAGATACCAATGCTAAAGGATGGAAGATTGATGATAAAGTGAGCCCAGGCTGGATTTCAACACAGTATATAAGGGGGCAGACATACATTATGCCACTCAAGGCGGCTAATTTGGCAGAGACGTTAGAGTGTCGGATAGACTCCTTCTCAGTATTTGTCTCGAGTCCCTACGTTTCCAGGTCAATTCCTGCCGAATTCTCCTTTGCCTACCATTCGTTCAGGGTCGATACAAAATACCTTTTCAGAGCGGTGAAATGACAGAACTATATGAATGTGGAACTACGGCGAGCTGGCAGAAACGTTAGCAGGCTGGGTAAAATGCTTAGCGGTATTTCGTCTGTCTTTAGGTTCTGAGTTCAAATTCTCCCGAGGTCGACTTTGCCTTTCATCCTTTCGGGGTAAATAAATTAAGTACCAGTTGCGTACTGGAGTCGATCTAATCGACTGGTCTCCCCCCCCCTAAAATTTCGGGCCTTGTGCCTAGAGTTGAAAAGAATATTTGTTCTGAGATCAAATCTCTGTGCACTGGGATCAAATATCGCTATGGTCAACTTTGCTTTTCAGGTTTCGAGGGCGATAGAAAAAAACAAATCGAAAGCGATACATAGCTGGAACTGTAAACTTGTGTGACCGGTTGTCTTGCAGTATTGGTTCTGACCATCTACGCATTGAGATCAAATCTCGCTGTGGTCAACTTTGATTTCCAGACTTCGGCGTCAATAAAATAAAAATGCAAATCTAGAGCAAAATATTAGTGGAACTATACAATGGTGGGAACCGTTGTCTTTGCGTTCTAAATCGAATTTCACCAAATTACCTGAAAAGTACTTTTACATTCCCACAGACCTAGCGCGGCGAGTCACGTAAATACTCAAAACAAAGGCCATTACGAAATAAAACGCAATAAGCAGAGCCGAGAAAGCGGTTCCCGCCAACTGGGGCAACATTTACCCCGAGGAATAAATGATCGAATGACCTTGAAATTCCCTACTGCATTAAATCCCAAAGTCTACCATATTCTCCCTCAGCTCTATCTTTTTTGCTATTGCTGCCGTTGTGATTGTTATCGCCGTTTGCCTTTGTTGCATTCGCTGACACTATATTGGCTCTCGAAGTTTGTGGTGTTTTTGTTGGCGTTGTTGTTATTACATAGTTGTAAATGTTATTTTTGTTATTTATAGTATTGCAGTCGTTGGCCTTGTTGTTCATGCTATTACAGTTGTAATTGTTGTTGTTGTTGCTGTTGTCATTACCATTGTAGTTGTCACTGTAGCTGCTGCTATTATTGCTGTTGCAGTTATTATGGCAGTGGCATTTGTTGTTGTTGTTACAGTTGTAATTTTGATTGGCGTTATTATTATTGTTGTATTTGCAGTCGTTGTTGTTCTTGTTTTTGGTGGTGTTTTTACTGCCGATAGATATGAACATCTTTTCATACATATACCAACGTCTGGAGACTGATGCAGCAACATATTTTGACAAAGAATATAGGAAAAGATGAACGAAAAAGGAAAAAAATGAAGAAAAACATTAAAAATATATGCAACACAAAACGAACAAACAAACAAACCCCTATATTTGTTGGCAGGTATATCAAAGAGTGTTGACAGTTACAGCAACGTCTATATACTCACACACACACACACATATATATATATGTATCATACATGTACATACATTAGAATGTATATATGAAACAAGAGTGGACAAATACCCACGGCATATTACTGAGTGACAGGCGCCACGTTAAACATACGTTTGCCGAAGAGTAGACATTATAGACCAACAGATCGTGATAGATACAGTCTTTTGAGAGACATGTCTGTCTTTGTATGAGAGACAAATATACAAATATATAAAGATATAAATTTATAAATATATAAATATGCAAGTATACAATTCTTATTGACACACACGCACGGACACTTTTATACGCACGTTTGCACGCAGGAAAATATTTTCCAGCCTAGAGTGATAGACATTCATACATAGAACATATACACACACATACACACACAAACATACATGTCACACACACACATACATAGACAAGACACGCACCTGTATATAAACATATACCTCCATATACACATGATGTGTGTACGTATGTATGCACGTGCGTAATACAAATATACGGGCAGAAATATATCTTTAGAAATATGTGATTATATGTCGCCCTCTCTCACTAATATGTATATACAAACACACAAGTATATAGATATATGTGTATGCATATATATATATATTATATATATATATATATATATATATATATGCATACATGTATATGTATATATAGATGGATACATGCATACATACATAGACATATACTCGTAAGTACATACATGGACACAGACACATATATATTATATATATCATATATCATATATATATATTTGTATTAAATTTATATTATATATTATACACACGCACATACACACACACGCACATAAACATACATGCATGCACACACGCACAAAGATATTTATTATCTATATACACATATATTATATTCATATATACGTACATACATGATACATAGATACCTAAGTACATGCATATATACATACATACATAACTTTGTAAACAAATGATATGTTTCTCTGTGTGTGTGTGTGTGTGTGTGTGTGTGTGTTGTGTGTGTGTGTGTGCATGTACGTGTATGCGTGTGTGTACGAGAGAGAGAGAGAGAGAGAGAGAGAGAGAGAGAGAGAATTGTGCATATTGTTGCTTGAACGTATATATGCCCATGTGTGAATGCCTGTGTATGTATTTCTGCCCCCACCCATCCACACGCGTGTGTGTGTGTTAGTATATGTGTGTGTGTATGTGTGTGTGTGTATGTGTGTGTGTGTGTGTGTGTGTGTGTGTGTGTGTCTGTGTGTGTTTGTTTGTGTGTGTGTGTGTGTTTGCATGCGAAAAATGATATATTTCTGTCCCGCCTCCTTTTGCGTATGTGCAAATATTTATAGCCTAACCGTAGTAGCTATTCACTTCCATAATTTTTTATTCTTCATAGATTCTGACAGTTGTAAGAATGGTGATTGAAGGTGTTGCTAGTTCATACTATTAATAACATGTGCTGAAAATTGACATCTACCGGTTATTTCCAGCTTAATCAACATGATGTTAAGATGAATATGAAATTGATTTTCTTACATTTCTAAAATTAAATTTTTTTTTTAACAAAATACAAGCTGAAAAACACGTTTCATTTTACTCTACAATAAGCAATATTGAAATGTTTCAATTCCTGCCAAAAAAAGAAAGAAAAACAACAAGCAAACAGAACAAAAACAAATAAAAACAAAACAAAATGAAAACCAAAAAGCCGAAAACGACAAAAGCAAACGTGTGCCTGTATGCATATGTGTGTGTGTGTGTGTACACATACAATGACACACACACACACATATATACATGAGCACACAAAATCAAAAATATATATGTATATATGTATGTATGTATATATGTGTAAATATATATATATATATATATATACATATACATATATACAAATACATATATATGTATGTATGTATATCTATGTATGTATATGTATTCATATAAATATGTAAATGTAAGATTTGTTAGAACACACAAGCACACACACATAAATATACATATACGTATACGTACATACAGTCATACCTACAAACACACACACAAATATATATATATATATATATATACATATATATATATATATGGAGGTATATACCCACCAAACAAATCTTATATTTGTATGAAGAATAAAATAACAAAAGAGGATAAAATGTACATCAGACCTGAAACTAAAATGGAAAAGATGGTGAGAAGAAAAGCGAAAAACAAGCTGAGATTGATTGGTCTTGTACATCGTTTATATTTCTTTCATTCTTTCTGAAGAACAAAAAAAAACAAACAATAATAAAATAAAACTTATAAGTTAAAAAAAAAATGAAATATAATGAAATAAAAAATAAAATAAAGTAAAAATGAAATAAAAAATATAAATGAAAGTATACAAACAAGTTTCCCATTCTGGTTTGGTCGTTTCAAATTACCTTATCACCACAACAGTCAGTTTTTCCAAAGGAGAGAAAAGCAAATAGAATTACAACTAATTCTATTTCTATAATAGACATTTAATGTAATAATATGAATATATAACAGAATTTTTCCACCTTCCTTGTTGGAAAAGATGGCACAAGCAAAAGAGAGAACGAAACACAACGAAAAACCGACACGTCTTCCGCCCCACCGCTGACAAAAATGCATAGAAATAACAATTTACCAACAAGGAAGACAATTCTAGAGACACCAATAAAATAAAATAAAAAATGAAATAAAGAAAAATAAAAGCAAAAAAATGATATGTAAGGTATCTAAAATATTCAGATGCCAGGAATGAAAATAAAATTAATTAAAATAAAATGAAATAAATAAAAATAAAATAATAGCATGAAAAAGAGATTGAGAAGTTTTTTTGAAACCCCACCTCATAACATGAACAAGAATTATAACAAGACGATGTAAATTTAAAACAAAATGGCGTTAGATTTCACGGGAGTAACACTTCTTAACATATTTCAAAAGAGAATATTTTTTACCCCATTTTATGGACAGTAAACAAGACCAAAAGATGGCATTGTAATCATTTATTGCCTTTTATTGAAATCTCACCCATTACAAAGAGATATTGCTTTTGGCGAGAAAGTGAAATCGCTTATGGATGGCGAGAAAAATATTAATGGAAACAATTCTTTCTTAATCAAATCGAAGTATTTTTATTTGATGAAAACGTAGCTCGCTGAGTAGTGCACCGTGCCAACAACAGACCAGAACACTCTCCGGCATTCTCCATTACTGAAGAACTTTACCGACATTACTTCACATAAAAAGATATGAGATGTGATAAATGAACATTATCTCAACCTGATAAACGAGAATGTAATTCCAAACTCAGTTATATATATATATATATATATATATATATGTATATACATAGTTACTCTCTCTCTATATATATTTTCTCTGTCTCAACTCCGAGGGTGACTTCTCTGTGCGTTCGTTCCTTCTCGAATGATGGAACACACAAAAGGTACAACCTTGGGAGATGTAAGACTGAGCCGTTAGCTACGAATTAATAAATAAAATCTACAAACACTAATGAGAACAGCATAGCTCGTTTATACATTCAAATACACTGGCGTACGCACACATCATATACATGCACAAATATATATATATATATAGTAATTTAGGGTAAAACTAATTAATTACGAAGTAATCAATAAATTTCACCAAGTAGAATTCGGTATGAAAACAGGACCGTTATACGGTAAATTCTAGTAATACTAATATTAAGGGATCAGCAAAAGAAATGCATCACCACATACCGAAGTTCAGAAATAGCAGCCAAAATCTAAGCCATTTCTTCTACTTAAAAAAGGTATATTCTCTAGTAGACCTTCGTGAAAAAAGGTCTATTCTCTAGTAGACCTGTGGTGATGCATTTCTTTTGCTGATCCCTTAATATTAGTATATATATATATATATATATATATATATATATATATATATATATATATATATATATATATATATATTTATATATATATATATATACATACATACACGCATATTCACATACATGCACGTATATAATTGCTATGTACACATGTATGCTTATATATGTAAGTAAGTATCTAGCAATCTTCTTTCTATTTCCCTATTATCTATTTTTCTATCCCATTTACCTTTAACTATTTACCTTTTCCTCTTTCTTCGTACATTTCCTTCTGGTTTCCTATCTTTCTGTTTCAATTTATCTATAATCCTATCTTTACCTACACATTTACTCGCATTTCCCCCAGTGTCCTTCCTCTCCCTTCTTGTCTTCCTTTCTGACGACTAGTATCCTCCCCATCTGTCCCCTCGCACAAGGCACAAATGACTTTCCTGCATTTCTATATCCCCATACCTTTTGCATTGACTGCTCTCGTGGTCAGTTGCTCTTTTATTCAACTCCTGGATTACCTGAGAATTTTAATTTATGATAGTTTCAGCTTTTGACCTGTCCTTAAAAATAAAAATAATAATATTTAAAAGAAGTTTTCTTCCATTTTTTCTTTACAAAATATCACCTTCTTTCGAATTGGCTTTTCTTTGTATGAATATGTAATATCTTTATCTCATAGCTGCATGTCATTCTCTGCTAACGAATATCTGTGTTGTTTAGTATGCGTTCCTTTGTTATAAATAATAATTCTCGTTCTCTTCATAACTCGTCTTTTGTTCTTATTGTTATTGTTTGTCCCTTCTCGAGCCATAACTGGCCCATAAGGGCCGGTCTCCCAGTTCCCTTGGCGTATAGGTTCCCCACCTGAACAGGACGCAGTAGAGCTGCAAGATGCAGGTGGAAAGAGTGAGAGGAAGTTGTAGCGAAAAAAGTGTCAGCAGAAGTTCGCCATTACCTTCTGCTGGAGCTGCGTGGAACTTAGATGTTTCGCTCATAAACACACACATCGCTCGGTCTGTGATTCGAACCCGCGATCCCTCGACCGCGAGTCTGCTGCTCTAACCACTAGGCATGTGCCTCCACACGTTGTTCTTATTACCTCCGTGTTATGTAAGGCGGATGTATTGTTTTCAGTCGTGTTTGTTTGATTGTTTGTTTGTCCGCCGACAAGATATCTCAAGAACCTCTGGAGGGATTCGCACGAAACTTTCACGGATGTTTGGTCTCATGACTGGCATCAACTGCTTAGATCTTGGGATCGATCCGATACCGGACAAGGATTCTGGATTATTTGTTATATTTACTTTACTTTACATGAAGTCTTTCAATATTATGTATTACGCATGCATATTAACACCGCCTTGAAGGATTTTAGCCAAACAAATCGAACAAATAGACTCCAATGATTATTCTTTAAGCCTAGTACTTATTGTATCGTTCACTTGTGCAGAACTGTTAGGTAACGGGGAAGCAAACACATCGGTTGTCAAGTGGTGATGTAGGATAAACACAGAAACAAAGACGCGCACTCATACATACGACGGGCTTCTTTCAGTTTCCGTCCATCAAATCCACTCGTAAGGCTTTAGTCAGCCCGAGGCTATAGTAGAAGACAGTTGCTGAAGGTGTCACGCAGTGGTACTGAACTAAGAAGCATGTGGTTGGGAAGCAAGCTTCTGTATTTCATTATATTGGCCAGAAGGCCTTACACAGAGAAAGGAAGCTGCAGGCTGGATGTAAACAATATTATATGAAATGAAAATGAAAGTGATGATTAATGGGGGAAAAAACGACGCCCGCCGATCGATTTTCCCCGAGAACATTGATCTATTGTATATTGTTCATGAGGCAACAAACCTCTAGACTGTTCACAATATTCTATAACAAAATTCTATAACAAAATAAGATGCTAAACCTCTTACCTTTCTTTCCAAACTCGGAAGCTTTTTGCCACACAGCCACACCTGCCCCAACTTGACTAGATATCAAACAATTTTCAAAGGTTTCACTATGTTGTACGAATTCAAACTAGGATATAAACGTAAGTGTTTCTGCATACTAGATTACTTATCAGTCGAATAACTCATCAAATACTGGAAGGTAACTTGTAGCCGCTGTGTGGCGCTTAAATGAATGAGAATAAAGCACAAAAGAATCGTTAACTAAGACAAATTTGGAAGCGTCTTTCCTGGAATGTTGTTTTAAAGCTTTTAAATTGGTCGACTAGTAAATTCACATACCGAACGCATATAAATGTGTGTGTGTGCGCGCGCGCTCGCGTGTGCGTGTTTGTATGTATGTATGGACGTGCATGTATAGATATGTATTTCCATCTATCTATCTATCTATCTATCTATCTATCTATCTATCTATCTATCTATCTATCTATCTATCTATCTATCTGTCTATTTATTTCTCTATCTGTCTCTCTGTCTGTCTGTTTATCAATAGATCTATCGATCTGTATATATATACATATATATATATTGATGTAAGCATATATATGTATGTATGTATGCATTCTTATATTTTATATTCTTTTAATTGGTTCAGTCGTTGGATCGCAGCCATTCCGTGTGCCGCGTTGAAGAGGAAGAATCGATGCCGTAGTCATTCTAAATCTAGTACTTATTGTAACGAACGTCTAAGCTGGTGTCCCGACAATAAGGCACAGTTATCTTACTAATAGTATTTTAGGGTCCTATCTACACGGCATTTCTCTAAGGAAAGTAATTATGCTATTTATAATAACTTGGTGTGTTTTCTAAACGGTAATGCGTAGAGTCAGTGACGGAGACAATTACAATAAAAAAGAAGCACCTCGGCGTCCTAGTTACACGGTATTAGGATGTGAGCAAGTAAAATGAGGCAAGAGATTAAGTTGAAGTAAGAAAGCAGAGGAGCAAGCTGAACGAAGTATCTGCGTGCACAAGAACAAACAAGATAAGAAATTGAGAGAAGAGATATAGAGTTACTGCTTTAACGAAAAAGCAAACAGAACGAAACACGTTGGAAAGTTCAAATGTCGAACTATGCAAAGCAATGTGTAAACACTCTGCAAGCAGGTTTCTGTGTTCAAATCCTGAAACGGTCGACTAATCCTTTTATGTTTTCGAACCCGATTAAATATATATATCGGTCAAATATTAGTTCCAGTTTAATCGGAATACGCAATCACTCCAACGTTTTATTCCAAATTACACTTCATTTAGGCGGCTAATTCATTGTACTGTTGCTCTCCAAGTCTTTGAATGTAGATTAAAAAATAAACAATTCATGAGCAGAAATATCCTCCGACTGCTGTTCAGTTTATCCACCCTGCAAATATAATTGTAAAGTTTACCCGTCTGATTTGAGCTCTTAATGCTCGGTTATTAAAATGATACAATAACCAATTATAGTCGAGGGATTTTGAGTTCTCAAAACATCTGTCACTGAAATAAATCACAGCAGAGTCATACACTTTGAGTGAGCGTCGTAACAATTTTTGCTGGAGAGAATTATATTAAGCAGAGGCGCGGGGTTAAGTGGTTATTGTGTTGCACTCATGATTGTAAGATTGTAGTTTCGATTCCTGGACTGGACGATGTATTGTGTTCTTGAGGACAGCACTTTAATTCACGTTGCTCCAGTCCACTCACCTGGCAAAAACGAGTAACCCTGCAAAAGATCGGCGTCCCATCCAGGGGTGAGTCATATCCGGCAAAAAGATAGTTATCTTGAATCATACCGATTCATTAGGACCGGTGTCCCGGTTTCCATGGCGTATATACCCCCTGCCTGGACGGGACGCTAGTCTGTCGCAGGATTACTCATTCTTGACTACGGAGTAGACTGGAGCAACGTGAAATGTGTTTTGCTCAAGAACACAACACGTCGCCCGGTCCAGGAATCGAAACCACAATCTTACAATAATGAATCCAATACCTTTACCACTAAGCCACGTACCTCCATTGCAGAGAACCCGGGAAACCGGCCCTATGAACTTATATGACATGGGAAGGAGCCTTATCCAATTCTTTTCGAACGGTATAAAACTAACTCGATATTAGTGCTGATGGTATTGCACGATTTGGTTTCGATTCCAGGACTGAGTGGTACGTTGTGTTCTTGTGCAAAACATTTCGCTTCACGTTGTTCCTATCGAATCAAGGAGTAAACGAGTAACCTTGTAATGTGCGACGGACTGGCATCTCGTTCAGTGTGTGTGTGTGTGTATGGAGGTTGTGATTATTGTGATCTTGGTCACTCATACGTTATAGAAACCAGGTAACTGATCCCCTAAGTCTTAGCATTCAAGACAATAACATCGAGAGGCTGTTGATGTTGCTGTTGTTGTCATTGATGATGATGGTGATGATGATGATGATGATGATGATGATGATGATCACGATTCCAGGGTAGTGGATTGCCGCAACTCGTTACGGTGTTGGCGATATGCCACACGGTGTTTTCCAGTGCTTAACAATCTGAAGCCAACACCAGTGGCGACACTGAGTAAGGCCTGTATTGACCCAAAATAGCAGACTTTTCTTATGATAAAGGTTAGTGCTGTAGAAAGTAAGTGCTAGTTTGCATGTATAACCAATTGCTAGTTTTCCTAAGATACATCCTATCCAAACTTACTCATACACGTGCATGCGTATGATCATATTTTAACGTCCATACAGACATCATAAGGGAAAGATAAGGCGGCAAGCTGGCAGAAACGTTAGCAAGCCGGACAAACTGCTTAGCAACATTTAGGCCCTCGTCGACTTTGCCTTTCATCATTTTGGGGTGTATTAAATAAGTACCAGTTACGCACTGGGGTCGATATATTCGACTTAATCTGTTTGTCCTTGTTAGTCCCCTCTGTGTGTAGCTCCTTGTGGGCAGGAAAGAAATAGGAATCGTTAGCACGCCGGGCGAAATGCTTAGCAGTATTTCAGCTGTCGCTACCTTCTGAGTTCAAATTCCGCCGAGGTTGACTTTGCCTTTCATCATTTCGGGGTCGATTAAATAAGTACCAGTTATGCACTGGGGTCGATATAATCGACTTAATCCGTTTGTCTGTCCTTGTTTGTCCTCTCTGTGTTTAGCCCCTTGTGGGTAGTAAAGAAATAGGTATCTCGTCTGTCTTTATGTTCTGAGTTCAAATTCCACCGAGGTTGACTTTGGCTTTCATCCTTTCGGAGTCGATTACACACTGGGATTGTTATAATTGACTTAGTCCCTTTGTCTGTCCTTGCTTGTCTCCTCTTTGTGTAGCCCCTTGTGGGCAGTAAAGAAATAAGAATCGTTAGCATGCCTGATGAAATGCTTAGCAGCATTCGGCCGTCGCTACGTACTGAGTTCAAATTGCGCAGAGGTCTACTTCTCCTTTCATCCTTTCGAGGTCGATAAATTAAGTACCAGTGAAACACTGGAATCAATGTGGTCGACTATTTCTATCTCCACAAATTTCCGGCCTTGTGTCTTCATTTGAAAGGATTTTAGTGGTAAGATAACCCTACAGCAATTTCCAAGCAATATCGCAGATAAAAAGTATTGAAGTAAAATATACAACCCAGCTCTTGGAGAAGAGTTCTGGGCGCAGGGGCATTCGCAAGAATTCAGTTGTTCTGGAAGTCTACACAATAAATAATTAGTTCTAAAACTGGATTATATAATAGCAAAATCGAATCTTTTCTAAAATATGTGGCTCTGAAACCTGACGGGTGGTAGGAGACACGATTAAGAATAATACTTTCCACAATGGACGCCGGAGGAAAATCGGCCGCATCTTCTGGGCTCAACAAAGCGTCAACCGACAAGTTGTTCCTTCAAATAAATGATAGTGGCTCAAATGGTCAAGCCGCGAACTCAGATACGCGGAATTGAACCGAACAGGTTACGAAGACTAGCATCAAACTGGACATTAATCGGACATATTTTATCTAGGACTATATTATTATGCACTCTTCTATTATTATTATTATTATTATTATTATTATTATTATTATTATTATATTATTATTATTATTATTATTATTATTATTATTATTATTATTATTATTCTAACGCTGGAGATGTACTACAGTGTCAGCTGTTCACTACCAATGACCTAAGGTAACACCTCTTATTCTTCGAGCACTTTCCGAAGTATTCGAGCAGTTCCAAGGAGTGCTGTTTTCTGCAAATGATCCACCCTTATTGCAGCCCCTATTTGTTCCACGTATTTCTGGAGATTTTTGCTCACTGTTCCCAGGGCTCCGACAATTATTGGTACTACTGCTACCTTTTTCATCGACCACAACTGCTTAACTTCCCAAGATAACCTCTCACTTCTCTCGACTCTTCTTTCTTCTGTAGCACATACCTTGTTGTCAGCTGGGCATGCTATATCTATGATCCAGCATAGTTTGTTTTCTTTCTCTATTAAGACTATGTCTTGCTTCCTATTCTACATCTCATGGTTGCACTGAATCATAAAATCCCATAGGATCTTTGCATTTTATTTTCGATGATGCCCTCGGGTTTGTGGTCGTACCAATTTTTTGCTCTGTCAAGTCCATACTTGTTGCAAAGTATCCAATAGACAAGCCTAGCTATATTGTCGTGGCGCCTCTTATATTCCTTCCGGGCTAGTAGTGTACATTGGCTGGTAATATGTCATACGGTTTCACTGTTTTGTCCACTGATTCTGCACTTATCACTTTCTGTTGTGTTGTCTAATCTGTATTTTATGTAGTTTGTTCTTAGTGCTTGCACTTAGGCAGCACAGATTAGAGCCTCGGTTTCCGGTTTTAAATCACTTGTAGTCATCCACAGCCTTTTTTTCTCTCTGTCAGTCTTATCTTCAACATCCCTATGAAATTGACCATGCATTTTTTTCTTCTCCCCCTATTTTCACTTTCATTCGTTTACAATTTCTTGTACAGTACTTTATCTTTTCAGTATTTCATCCTACACAAGTCTGACCATCCTACTTCTAATAATAGCGGTTCTATGGCTTTTTATACATACGATGCTATGTTGATTTTTTCTGTTCTAACGCTGTGCTCGCATCCAATAAGTCCTCTTCTCCCTCTTTTTCTTGGTAATATAGTCTGTCTCTGTCACTTTTTGGGTGGAGTGTCCCATATCTAGTTAGCAACTTCTTTGTCTTTCTGTCTAAGCTGTTTAGGTTCGTCTTCTGCCCATGCATTGCCCCTGCTCCATATCTAAGGCGTGAAACTACCCAGGTGTTGATAGCTTCAATCTTATTCCGTTCGTTTAATTTCGTCTTAAGGATCAGTCTCAGTCTGCGCAAGTACTCCACCTTAAGTATTTCTGTCATTTCTTTCTCCATCAATTTATCCATTTCCCAAATCCCCAAGTACTTATAGCCCGCCTCTTATATCTGCTTCATAACCTCCCCCGACGGTATCGTTAGCCCGTCCATACATTTGATTTTTGCCACTCTTCAAGACTAAGACACAACTCTTTCTCAGTCTGAACTCCATTCTGATATCAGTACTGAAGGTATACACCGTATCAACGAGGGAACTGATTTGGACTTCATTTTTACCATAAAGATTGACTTTTTGTTGGCGGCTTTCGAATACATACCAAGCTTTTGCTTTCTTCAGAATCAGTGTTAGTGGTATCAAGCACAGTAAAAAGGTCAGTGGGGATAAGCAGTCCCCTTGGAAGATGCCTCTCCTAATTTCTACTCTCACTAAGCTTCTTTCGTATGCTGTCAGGTCCGTCCTTCAAATCGCCATAATTTTTCCAAGCAATCGCTCAACATTCGATGCAATACCAAATAGGTTCATACATTCCATAATCCAAGAATGTGGGATCATATCGTACGCCTTACGATAGTCGATCCATGACATGGCTAATTTGCTTTTCCTCCTCTTGCAGTCTCTAGCTACAGTTTAGTTTATCAGGAGTTGATCCTTAGTACCTCTGCACTTACGATTGCAACCCTTCTGCTCATGTGGCAAGACTCTATTTTTTTCAGATGTTTTCACATATACTCTGCGAATATTCTAGTCAATAACTTCATCATAAGTGGCAAAGAGGATATCGGCCTGTAATTGCCTTTTTCGATGTTTTTCAAGCACAGCACTGTCCTACCCAATGTCAACCACCTGTTACTTGGTTGGCATTTATTAAGGTGTTGAGTTGCGCAGCTATTCGTGCAGGACATTCACCAAATATTATTATTATTATTATTATTATTATTATTATTATTATTATTATTATTATTATTATTATTATATTATTATTATTATTATTATTATTATTATTATTATTATTCAGTAGTTTTATTTTTATAGCGTGCTTTCACTTCACTACCGAGCGCAGCTCTGTGTGCCTTGGATATGTGCTGTGATTTGTTGTGATGCTCTGATGGTTATTGTATGGAAAGTGTTCTGCGTAGGATGTGTGCAGTGCCTAGTAGTGCAATTTTCTGTATGTTATATGTGTTTGTAAGTCCTGGTGTTTTTGTTATGTATTTGTCTGAATATTTTTTTATCATGCCTAATGCACCTACTATAATAGGGATAGTTTCTGTTTTTAGATTCCTCATTCTGATTACCTCTATTTCCAGGTCTTTGTATTTTGAAAGTTTCTCCATTTCTTTTAGAGAAACGTTGTCATATGCCGGTATTGATACATCAATTAGAAAGCATTTTTTTCTTCATGATCTCTGACAACTATATCTGGTCTGTTGGCCTTAATTTCTCTATCTGTGTGTATCGGCATATCCCAGAGTATGGTTGCTTTCTCGTTTTCTGTGACCTTTTCTGGTGTGTGCCTATACCATCTTTTTTCTGTTGTTATTCCTTAATGTTGGCATAGCTTCCAGTGTATGTAGGTTCCAACTCTGTCATGTCTGTGAATATATTCCTTCTTAGCCAGGACTGGACAGCCAGAGATGATATGATTTATTGTTTCTTGTCCATCTCCACATATTCTGCAGTCACTTGTTATATTTCTTTTCATTACATGTTTTTGGTAATTTCTGGTGGGGAGGCTTTGGTCTTGTGCTGCAATTAAAAATCCCTCTGTTTCTGCTTTGAGTCCTGAGCTTCTCAACCATTGCTGGGATTTTTCTTTGTCTATTTCTTTTGCATTTAGTTTAGTCCAATATTAATATTATTATTATTATTATTATTATTATTATTATTATTATTATTATTATTATTATATTATTATTATTATTATTATTAAGCCTGCGCGCTGCCCGAATCCTTTACTCTCCGGGCAAAATACTCAGCAAAATTTCGTCCGTCTTTATGTTCAAATTCTGCGGAGGTCAACTTTGCCTTTCATCCTTTCGGGGGTCGATAAAATATGTACCAGTTGCGTACTGGTGTCGATGTAATTGACTAACCACATTGCCCTTCAAAAATGAATAAATAAAGTAAAAGTATATTTTCTTGGAATGTATTTCTTGTAACTGCCTGCGATTCAAGTTCAAAGCATGTCGAAGAAATCTTTGCATTTTGGATTGCGCAAAGTAACCGAAATTTCTTTATCGTTCTCTTTCTTTCCCTGACACCATCCTCTCTCTTCCTTCCCCCTCCATGCCCTATCTTTAAACTTGGAAAAGAAACGGGCTTCGATAACTTCAAACTCCTCAAGATACCACGCATTTCATGATGGTGTCCGTCTTAATGGTTGAGATCAAGGAGAAAGACGGCACTCATCTGATGATTACGGCTTTTTGTAATGTTCTCAATCTACTGAAAAATGCATAACAAACAACTATAATGAGCTGACAATTATCCGTCGTCTGTTATTATTCTTTTCACTATATATATATATATATATATATATATATATATAACGAGAGAGAGAGAGAGAGTGATGAACGCGTAAACTGAAAGCAGAAAAGCAGAGTTGGTAGAGAAACAATTGTAACAGATCATTAAAGATGCGTTTAAGTCTTTCT
Source organism: Octopus sinensis (assembly GCF_006345805.1). NCBI lineage: Eukaryota > Metazoa > Mollusca > Cephalopoda > Octopoda > Octopodidae > Octopus > Octopus sinensis. Next base: position 59,329,260 of record NC_043012.1, on the reverse strand, counting down.
CCGGCACCTTACTTGGATTATACAAGTGTATATATGTATCGAAATTGCGAAGATGATCTGGTTCTTGACTGATGACTGAGAGCTTCGAAAGTCCCGTCCGTGTTTTTTGTCGTCTTCTAAATGTTTCACGTTCTTGTCCCAGTTTGTGTATTTTTTAAACTTTTACATATATATATATATATATATATATTCATAAAAATGGTAAGGCAACAAAAGCCAACAAAAGAATGAAAGAGACCTCGATATTATGTAAATAGAGGAATTTATATGTAAATGAAATATGTGACAATTATTCGGTAGCCATGATAAAACTCCGAGTTTCGTATGCCGAGGTGGAAATCCACGCCGCCACCTATTCAGTTATCCGGCCATCGGATATATAGATATAATATCCGATGGCCGGATAACTGAAGAGATGGTGGAGTGGATTTTCACCTCGGCATCCGAAACTCGGAGTTTTATCATGGCTACCGAATAATTATCACATATTACATTTACAGATATATATATATATATACATAAATACATATATATATATATATATACATATATATATATTATAATATATATATATATGTATACATATATAGATGTATGTATACACACACACATATATGTATATATGATGTAGCCATGTGTGTAACAAGTGTGTGTTTGTGTGCGCACATATATATATATATATATATATATATATATGTATGTGTGTGTGTGTGTATCTAAGTATCAATGTAATTTAGTTTGTTATTTAACAAATAATTACATACAACTACAGCTCTTAATAATACTAATAGTAATGAAGCACATGAATATACCAAAAACAAATACACAAACTATACAAATAAACAAATAAAATACACAAATAAATAAAGAAAGCTCAAAAGACTGAAATTCAGTAACGCCGCTTCGTGATGATTGATTGAGTAGAAATTGATGGAATAAATTACCCAAATATTTAATATATTAATCAGAAGACTGGTTTTTCAAATGAAGAAGATTGATGAGAATTGGGAAACATTTTGGGTCACTACACGGTTGAATGCTTTCAGAAATTCATGATTATTCTTTTTTCACATGTTTGTTTCGAGTCTTTGTTTTTCTTCTTTATATATATATACATATAATAACGAATTTTATTCTAACACACACACACACACACGTATATATATATGCATATAGAGGCATACAAATATCTAAATGTATTTAATGAAATATCGTTTACTTATGTATCAATATAATTTCATTATGTGAATTGGTATAGAAGAGTGAGTGGCGGTGGCTGTGTAATGCGTCGCAAATTGTCGGGTGACGCCATGATTAGTGGCATTTAGTCAAATAGTTATATATTTTCCTATTTTTGACTTCTGAGTTCAAATCCTTCCATCATCGATAAATTTTATATATATATATATATATATATATCTATATATATATATATATATAAATGAAAATAAGATGCGAGCGTTAAGATGCGTTAAGCATCAAAATGCGAAATCATCGGTGATATATATATCACGTGATTACGTGAACGGCCAGACTATCAGGTGGTCCTACACATCGCTGGTCACAATGCGCTTCGCATTGTTTTAGCCTTCAAATGACGCCACCCCACTGGCTAAGCGAGCAGGCCAACAGAAGAAAGAGTGAAAGTTGTGGCGGAAGAGTACAGCAGGGATCGCAACCACCCCCTGCATGAGCTTCGTGGAGCTTTAGGTGTTTCCGCTTAATAAACACACACAACGCCCGATCTGGGAATAGAAACCACGATTCTACGACTGCAAGTCCGCTGCCCTAACCAGTGGGCCATTGCGCGTCCACCTGTGATATATATAGGTATGTGTGTGTGTGTGTGTGCGTGTGTGTGTGTGTGTGTTGTGTGTGTGCGTTTGCGTATTTGTGTGCATATATGTATAGCTTACTTGTTACTGTCAGTTAACTGAGGTCATGCTGGGGCACCGGTTTGAAAAAATTCAGTCGAACAAATTGACCCGAATTCTTATTCTGTCGGCCTCTTTTACCAAACCGTTTGGTTATCGGGTCGTAATCACACAAACTACGGCTGTCAAGCGCTGGCTGTAGGACAATCATAGGTACTAAAACACACACAAAGATACACATACATAGGTGAAGCTTGCATATTAGTATGGATCCGGCTCAAACCATTTTAATAATACGTATTATGTCTATCTATCTATCTATCTATCTATCTATCTATCTATCTATCTATCTATCTTGAAAATTTTGGCCAAGGTGCTAGCCAAGAGGTTGGCGCTTGTCATCGAGAAACTGGTCGACAAGGCGCAAACATGCGCCGTGCCAGGCCGGACCATCCATGACAACCTCCATCTGATGCACTACATCATAGACAGGGTAGTTAACGAACCTGGCATGGGTGGGGCCCTGATCAACTTGGATCAATCGAAAGCCTTTGATAGGGTAGACCATCGATACTTGGAGGCAGTACTGAGAGCGGCTGGTTTCGGTCCCGTCTTCCGCGGCTGGATAACTGCCTTGTACAGAGGCATCCGTTCGGTAATTCGCGTAAATGGACATCTATCGAGACCTTTCGACATTGCACGTTCGGTCCGTCAGGGACGCCCCCTCTCGGCGCTTCTATACGTATTGACTCTTGAGCCACTACTGCGGAAGCTGGCGACTCTAAGGGGCATCCCGCGAGAATTGGGATGCGGGACGAGCGTGTCTGCACACGCGGACGACGTCACCGTCATAGTGTCTAGCCACGAGCACATCGAGCTGGTCGGCGAGACGCTGAAAAACTACGAAGCGGTGACAGGAGCGAAAATCAACCGGGAAAAGTCAGTGGGCTTGCGACTAGGCACCTGGAGAAGCAAGCCCATGCCGTCCACCAGCGCCTCCGTCGTGGGACGCTGGACCGACGGCCCGGTTGAGTTGCTCGGGGTCTGGTTTGGTCCGGACCTCCAAGTGGAGAAGAACTGGAACGAGATAACGAGTAGGGTGGTCACTCTCGCCCGGCAATGGGCCGAGAGGAAACTGTCCCTAAAAGGTCGAGCGGAGGTGGCGAACACGTACATCGCGTCCGTCATCTACTACCGCCTGACCGTCGTACCTTGTCCCGACCCTACCATCACCAAACTACAACGCATCCTCTTTCGCTTCTTGTGGAAAGGATGCGTCCCGATGGTCAGGCGATCCATTTGCTGTCAACAACCCGTTAAAAGGAGGGCTGGGCATGCCGTGGTTGATGATGCGCAGACACGCGCTGAGACTGCGACATCTCTGGCTCTATGTAGACGACGGTGAACAGGTGTGGTCGCCGTTTGTGAGGCACGCTTTCCCGCAGCTCGTCTCCATGACCGAACTGCAGTCGTGGATCAAAAAGAGCCGAGGAAGGGCGAATGGCACCGCGAGTGTCGCGTTCCTCTCAAGCAACTCTGCCGTCCTGGGTCGACCTTAAGTGACTTCAACACAACAAAGCATTCTATAGGGGTTTAGTGGAGGGGAGGTACGACGACGAGCTCGGGGCGAACCTGGACGTCGACGAGGAGGACCTGACCCGCCTGTTCAGGACGACTTTCGGGCCAGGGCCCATGGACAACTTCCAGAGATCCCTGGCCTGGCAGTGCTACCGAGAAGCGCTACCCGTTCGGGATAGCTCTACAGACACGGCTCGAGAACACGGGGCCGACCTGCCCGAGATGCGGTCAGAGCGACGAAACCGTTCTGCACGCACTCGTTCAGTGTCCAACAATTTCCGACCTGTGGGCTTATGTCGAACAACTGCTGTCACGTGTGGGACGAGTCGGTTTATCAGCTGAGTCTATCGTCAATATTGTCACGCCTCCTTCCTTCAAACGGGAAGGAAGAGCTATTTTCATCATCCTTGTGGCTATGGCGAAAGAATGTATCTGGTGGACGCGTCTGAAAGGATTGGAGACAAACACTTTCCTCTCTGGTCAATCTCTCATCAACTTCTTCAAGTACCACTTGAAAAGGAAAGTGAGAGTAGAGAGGCAAGTTTTGTCTAGCGAATGTTTTAAAAAAAGATGGGTGAATGTAGCAAGAATGGCACGTATGAATGACGAAGCCACCTTGAGCATAGTCCTATGAACCCAGAAATCGAAACAGAGAGTTGCTTTTTGCAAAAAAAAAAAAAAAAAGAAATATAAAAAGTGACTTCATTGACCGGGGTTACCGTGGTCTTTTCCGTAGGCTTTTCTTTCCACGGGTAAACCTCACCTGTCCTCCCCTTTACACTTCATATTGACATTTCTGTGATAACGATCCCTATTGATCAATTTTTTTTTCCTCTCCCCCTTTTTTTTAACCCCCTTTTTTTGTCCTCTTTCTCTCCTTTTACGATCCCTTTTGATCGAACTCCCCTTCCTTTTTTTTTTTTTTAAACCTTGAAAAGAAAAGCTCTACCTTGTAATTTGTTATCTGTGTGCAGCCCTGTGTGGCTAATAAAGAAACATATCTATCTATCTATCTATCTGTCTGTCTATCTATCTATCTATCTATCTATCTATCTACCTATCTACCTACCTATCTATCTATCTATCTATCTTCTATCTATCTATCTATCTATCTATCTATCTACCTATCTATCTATCTATCTATCTATCTATCTATCTATCTATCTATATATGTATTTACACCCATTCGTCCATCCATTCCTGCGTCCATTCATCCGCCCGTCTGTCCGTCTGTCTGCCAAACCATTCATCCATCCATCCATATATCCATGCTTGTATACACTACCCAGCGGTCGCTCTATCTATATACGGAGACATATACAAATACACATACATACACATGCTCAAACACATACACTCACACGCACGCTGGTAGGCACAGACGTACACACGCATACACAGTGAAGCACACACACGCACACACACCCAGACGCAGAGCTAGACACATACGTACACACGCACACACACACACACACACACACCGCATACACACTCATACACATGCACATGCACAACCTCCCCAACATACACAAGGGGTCATATCTGGAAAAAAACTATTCCGACTTAGCTCATTTTAGAATTAATGTTAGTGTATGAAAACTTGGGGGTAGATACATTTACTGTATGGGAAGGCCTGTGCACAGACAAGGGAATGAGGTTTGCTTCCGGAGGTCTCTCCTTTCATTGGCAAATAGGATTCGAATCAAAATGGTTGGGTGTAGGCAAAGATAATGCTAGTCTTAGACATGTATTAGTGTTGACGTGTATGAAAAGACAGTCTCAGACGGAAGGAGAGGAAGAGTGAGTGACAAACAAAAGATAGCAAGAAAGAAGATAGTATTGTTTGGGATGTGACAGATAAGTTGACCTGCCAAAGTCATTGAATTTAGGTGACCTGTTTCAGTGACCTTGACATTGCCTCTATTTATTTTGTCCCAGACAGTAACGTCCTTTCTCGCCCATCTCTCTTCCACTCACTATCCTCTCTCTTTCTCTACATTAATACCAATTGTTCCCTGTATAGGGCCTTTATATGTCCATTTCTTGTGCTTACCGCCATCGACTTCACGCTAGGGTCATTCAATGGTCTTTGACCATCGATTTTAGAGACCACATCTTACGCGCTTTGTTATCGAAAGGCGATCTAATCATTATTTTACTCCGATATTGAATGTGAAGCCAAGAGCACTTGTCTTGTAACAGTTATCGTTATACATACTTTCACTCTTTGTATTGAGTACTTTACATTAATTTGCGGCTTTCCTTATTTATACAACGGAAACACACGCACACACAGACATCTCTCTCTCTCTCTCTGTCTCTCTCTCTATGTATGTAATATATATAATATATATATATAATATATATATATATATATATATATATATATATATATACATATTTATACATATATGTACAAGGAGGGAAATATTGTATATATATATATAATATATATATATATTATTATATATATATATATATATATATATAATATATATACATTACATACATATATATATATTGATGTCGCTTAGGCATAGCAAAACTGGAAAAGCAGTCGCTAGAGTCAATATGATTATTCGTTAGATTAAGGCGTCAGGAGAGCACAAACTATGATCTCAATGAAATACTAACAAAATAAACGGAATGTACCTCAGTACGGAATATAATTTATTATGGAATATATTCCATTCACACACAGCTGATTCTGCTAAGGGAAGGATGTGTTCAGAGTTGAGCTCTTGCCCAATATTTTATAGGTTATTCGAAGCTATGAAAATTGGTGCTCCCTTGTTTCCGTGTCTGTAACTTAGCTCATCGGAAACACAAGGCGACAATATAAGCACCGTATTTAATAAAGTAATACAGGTATGGATTTGTTCCACTAAGCTCTTCAAAGTCTAGCCCAGTATGGCTGCAGTCCAATGATTGGAACCAGTAACAGCTAAAAGATAAAAGTCACATACAAAAGTGTCTTTTGGGATGTGGTTCTC
>NC_043012.1:59295315-59312815 GCF_006345805.1 Octopus sinensis | reverse complement strand
AAATCGCTAAATTAAGGAGACATACACAAACCAACACCGGCTAACAGGTGGTGTAGGATAGGCAAACTTAGTCACATTTCACACACACACACACTTTCACTCACACACTCACACATATGCATATGCGACATATTTGGATACAGATTCTTCTGCCAAAATCATTTACAAGATATTGCCGTACGTTGGGACTCAGCGTCAAACCACGCGATTGTAAAGCGAGTTCCTTCACCACAGGATCACGTATGCGCCTGGCTATGTAAATATATTTCGATACAGCCACTGATAATACGTTTAATTTGAAGGATCACTGAAATGCCTGTTGTTGTTATTTGACCCCAAAACAGGCTGATAAAGGGAAACAAGAAATGCGTAAACGCTGTCCAGTTATGATTATTACGGTTTTTATTCTCTCAGCTAATTCTAGAATTACACTACGCCTTTTATTAAAGATGGTTAAGGTGAGATTTACAAGAAAGACATCACTTAAAGTAGTCCTTATTGTTTCATACGAAGCAAGTTATTGGCAGGGTGTAAGGATTCCAAAACATTCCTCAACTCAGTTCAGAGAAACAGCTCATCGACGAAAGGTCAGGGTTTCAAGCTAATAACGGGGAAAAATTCCCCTCCAAACCATGTCATATTTATAAACCCTGAAGAGATCATACTAATAATGTGTAAATCACTACATATGGATGTACAACAATATGCCATTAGTAAAATCGAAACCCGTGTCGGTCAATCATTATGGATAAGCTAACTGGAGATAAGCATAAAATTTGAATGTTCAAATTCTTGATTCTCCTTATTATCAATATAGTACTTTACACCAAGCTAACATGGCAGTCTAGAAAAATAGGACGAATGCTGCCGTTGATTAACTCCAAGAGACAATCGCCTCTAATTACCGATATGACACACGAACCTGAGCATGTTAACTTGGCGATAGCTATTAATACCCAGTACTGTTGCCGTAGTCTCCTTTAGAGAGATTTAGAAATAATAATAATAATAATAATAATAATAATAATAATAATAATAATAATAATAATAACAATGATGATAATAATAATGATAATAATAATAATAATAATAATAATAATAATAATAATAATAATAATAATAATAATAATAATGATAATAATAATGATATATTTGTTTTGCAAGACTTTTGATGCGAAATCGTGTGTTGAAACAGATATTGTTGTATTTAGGAATGGTCATTTTGCCAGTTTAGCCAATAAATCACTCGCACTATATATTTGGTGTTACTTTGCTTCAGCGTTATTTATTTTTTACATTAATCGTAATGTAAAAATAAATACGCTGAAGCAAAGTAACACCAAATATATAGTGCGTATGTTTTTATTGGCTAAACTGGCAAAATGACCATTCCTAAATACTACAACAACAACAACAACAATAATAATAATAATCATAATCATAATAATAATAATAATACATATATACATACATGCATACATACATACACACATATATATATATATATGTATATATACATATATTTGAGTATGTGTATTCCTGTGTGTGAGCCTGTTAGCTTGTGATTGTGTGTGTGGATGCGCACGTTTCTGAGTGATTGTATATTTTTTATAATTTTGTATTGCAAGTGTTCACGTTTTCCGGATGAAACCGGTGTGTTTGGTTGTATCTTTTTTGTCAATAACTTAACGTAGCGATTCCATAACTAAACAATGATAGTAAGGTTGGAAAATTAGTACTAGGTTCGAGAACATTATATATATCCAAGGGCGGTGCCCCAGCATGGCCTCAGCCGGATGGCTGAAACAAGTAAAAGAGTAAAAGAGTATCCCACCATGGTTGTCACCCATTGGTTGAAGTTAATAAAAGTTAATAAAAATTATCTTCTCTGAAATAAATTTCTATTAATCTGGATAACTGGATATCACTAAAACTACTGCCATTTTTTTCTTGAACCAGGAAGTATTTCTATGCCGTATGATTGTAGTCTCTCGTAGTCAGAAAATGGCGATAATGCAATTTGTTGCTGAACAACCTACACAAATGAATTATTTATAGTTAGCAAATGAATATGCTGAATATTAGCTCATTCCTTCCATCAAATCGACTGGACAGGGGTGTAGTGTACCACACGTCAAGTATTGAAGTGATCGTAAAGAAGCTTAGGGTGCAGCGTTTTGCTCAAGATAAAAAAACACGATCCGGTCCAGGAACTGAAGCCACGATCTCGCTATCGTACAACACCTATCTACTAGGCCATATGCCGCGACCTAAGACGTATATATGTGACCAAATCACAGCAATCTCGCTGAATGAGATTCCAGTCCAATTCAGGTTTCAAGGGTAGAAAATTTAGAAATGTTATCGGCGTCAAATAGATAAAATCAGTGTTGAACACGGTGGTATCTGAAGTCAGAATGTAAAAAGCCCGAGGAAATACCTATTTTTTTACTACCCGCAAGGGGCTAAACACAGAGAGGACAAAGAAGGACAGACAAACGGATTATGTCGATTATATCGACCCCAGTGCGTAACTGGTACTTATTTAATCGACCCCGGAAGGATGAAGGCAAAGTCGACCTCGGCGGAATTTGAACTCAGAACGTAAAGATAGACGAAATACAGCTAAGCATTTCGACCGGCGTGCTAACGATTCGGCCAGCTCGCCGCCTTTACCGGAGGAAATACAGCTAAGCATTTTGTTTGACTTGTTAACATTTTTTACCCGCTTGTTGCCTAACCATTCCTAATTATTAGGTTCCAATTTTGACACAGAACCAGTAAGTTCGAGGGAGGGATAAGTCGATTATATCGACCCCAATATTCAACTGGTACTTATTTTACGACCCCGAAAGGATGAAAGACAATGCCAACCACGGCAGAATTTGAACAAAGTGTTGCTAAACATTTGGCCCGGTGTACTAACGATTTTTAGCCGCTCGACGCCTAACCGTTGCTAATTATTAACTGCATACATGGTTACTCAAACTTATACAATGATGACTTGATTAATCCTCTTGGAAATTAATAATCAAGAACTACGGATCTGAGTCGAAAAAAGGGGGAAGAAATGAGGAATATTTCTGGCTAGAGTTCAAAACTTACGCCGTCAAAAAATTAATTTTTTTTACAAAAACAATATAAAACAAAATGAAAGAAATCGAAACGATCGGCTGATGGAGAAGTGGCGGGACCCAGTTTATTGATTCCCAAATAATAATTTTGTAATCAGTATTGCAGTAAATTTTATGTACGAAACCGTACGTCATGGGGGAATAGTTACAGAATAAACACTCCTTTCGACTTGGCTGCCATAAATTTTCTAAAAAGGAACCAATATAATTTAAATGAATCCGCACCATCCGCCATCATTGAATCATACCACCACCAGCACCACCACCACCAGCACCACCAGCACCAGAACCACCAGCACCAGCACCAGCACCACCACCACTGCTATTACTAATACCACCACTACTTCTACTACAACTATTACTGCTGCCACCACCATCATCACCACCACCACTACAACTACAACTTGTGCTTCCGCTGCCGCCGCCGCCGCCGCCGCCACCACCACCACCACCACCACCACCACCACCAACACAACCACCACCACCGCTACTACTACTACTGCACCAACTCCACCACCACCAAATTCACCACCACCAAATTCACCACCACCAAATCCACACCACCACCACCACCTCCACCACCACTACCACCACCACCATCACCACCACTACTACTACTACTACTACTATAACTACTACTACTACTACTACTACTACTACTACTACTACTACTATCATTATATCGATCCTGAAAGGATGAAAATGCGTAATCCCTTCTCCGAAGAGAATCTGCACTTAAAAATGTGAAGGCAACGCAACTAATTATATCAACTTGGGCATCCTACTCTTTCTGACACATCACTATTTCTCTCTGATTTTTAAAAAAATTTTGCTTTATTATTATTATTATTATTATTATTATTATTATTATTATTATTATTATTATTATTATTATCATTATTAATATTATTCTTTTTGTTGTTGTTCTTTTCTTTCTTCGTTTTTTTTTTTTTGCATACATAAATAATACTGAACACTTTCTATTCCTGTTTCAGTTTTGTACTTATTTGATTTTAGTTACAAACAACCTAATTATGTATGATATATATGCAAAATTAAAATGAATCAACAACATTTAATTTACTCGGGCTTTGATTTGTTTCTATTTAAGTTTGGAGAATCTATTTAAATAAATTAGTAAACATGGAATTTATAATTTTCATTATTATTATTATTATTATTATTATTATATTATTATTATTATATTATTATTATTATTATTATTATTGGTGTTGTGGTTGTTTTTGTGATATATTCTACGCAATCATTCCCCCCCGCCCACCGCTGCCATCACAAAACAAAATGAAAATTCTGATTTGGGAGATTTTCTTTCATATAACTCTATAAATTAATATATACATACATACGATATATATATATATATACATATATCTACATACATATTAATCTACATATATTTATCTACATGCATATATAATGTATATATATATATATATATATATATATATATATATATATATATATACATATATATATGTATATTTATATATAAGTATAGACACATATATGCATACACATATATGTATATATAATGCACACTATATAATTATACGACAACATATTGATCGAACGAGGAAAAATAAATCTAAAGATACATTATTGATGTGTCAATTTTGGAATATGCTCAACTTTACTTTTTTGTTTAGTTTACTGTTCACTGTTAACTGCGTGTGAAAATTTCATTTTATATATTCTTAAATATTGATTTATAATGAAAATCTATACTCGGTGTAATTGGCACCAGCGAATTACAGGCAAAACAGTTACTTATTTTATCGAACAAGAGGTTTAAAGTGCAAATTAAGCCATGATGGAAGTCCTTAATCTTGAACTGCGGAAAAGATAAATCTCTAATGCATTTAGTTCGGTGCTCTTATATTTTTTTTTTACCAATCTGTCTTTTCTTCACTATTTTCAAAAACAAGAGTGGATCGCTTTATTGCACATGTTCCTTTAAGACAACTTTAGAGTGCTCTTTCGAGGGTTAGCTGAATGCTATGTTCAGCAAGTCGACCACTAAGAACCAGCTTCCTTGATACTTGTAATGCTGTTGTAGTTAATAGCGGGAACTCTAAGTGCAACGTGGATATTTAACTATAGATATGTATGAACATATTGGCTGCACTCAAATTCGTGCAATGCTATCTCTTGATTGTTCTCTTATAGCAATATTGTGGCTTTTCAATCCTGTTAGGGACCAATACTCTTTTATTTTCCTTCTCCAGCCACACCCGGCTCATAGGGCTGGTTTCCCGTTTTCTTTGGCGTATAGGTTCCCCACCCTTGACGGGATGCCGGTCCCCGTCGCAGGTGAGCTGCAAGATGCAAGAGGAAAGAGTGAGAGGAAGTTGTGGCGAAAGAGTCAGCAGAATTTCGCCATTACCTACTGCCGGAGCCGCGTGGAGCTTAACTGCTTTTTGTTCATAAACACACACCTCGCCCGTTCTGAGATTCGAACTCGCAATCCCTCGACCGCGAATCCGCTACTCCAACCACTAGGCCATAGGCCTCCACCAACACTCTTTTGCACATATATGGCAACGATGTGCATCTCTTGCAACACGTGTTGAAACGATGACTACTCATTCAGACATATGCCATCATATCATCACAGGATATTAGATTGAGTGTTTTTGCCTGTTTGGGCAAGAATATGCAGCACGTAATAAAGATATTAAAAATCATGTTTTGCCGATGCAGACGTACACAAGATTCCTTAAAGTTTGCCTATATAAATATATGTGTGTGTGTGTATGTGTGTGTGTTTGTGTTTGTGTGTGTGTACATACATATTCAAGTACATAATTATAAAAATATAATTATAATTAAGAGAGCTGGAGTGCCAACGCCTATATGCTGGAAGTAAATATCAAATGTCTAAAAGTATGAAAAGGCATTGCGTAGGGTCCATCCTACCCTCTGAACATGATATGCATCAACCCACTCAGAAAAAAAAAACAAAAAAAAACAAGAAAACATACGTCTTCACAGATAACTGCACCGACTTCTGGAGCTTCATCGTTGTCTATGACATTTCTTTCTATCCATCCATGAACTCTCAGGTGACTATTGAGTCCCGCTGCATGTCTTCATGTTTGAAAGCGTAGATGACAAACGAAAGTTGTAAATTATTATGCACAGCCAACTGGTGTGCACACGTTTCCACTCTTTCATCGCCATAGGACTTTCGGCAGATGGAATGACACATGCGGTCACCACAAATAAACGTCTGTACGTCATTGGATTATAGTTATAAACGCTTCTATAACACGAGTACCACTCTCCGAGTCTCCGTCAATTGTACCAAGAGATGACCCGTAAAGATTTGGGGCAGGTGGTTTTACACAAGGATGCTGTGACAACAGCTAGGGCCCCCACACTTTCAACCGAGGGTATTTCTATGCTCAGATACGTTGCTATCACACATGGCCGTGTTGTCGGCGGCTAAACCGATACCCCCACCAGGCTACCCTGGTGAGGAGGGTTGCTAGAAACTCAGCATGATTAAAAACAAGACCTGTTGAACCTAGTGCAGGCTCGATGGCTATCTAGCAATAGCACGGGTACGCAGAAACTCCGGGATGGTGTCCGGCATGCTGAAAGACCACTGGATAAGGCACCCCTCAGCTTCTGATGAAGCATGTATCTAGAGGTCACACTGATATAAAACCAGATATGCAGGGACATATGGATGGGATGCTGGAACGTTCCTGGCTTTAGGTAAAAGAAAACACAGGGCGATCAGTTACTTATGATTTTATTCAAGATATTCCTCTCTCAGATTCACACTTATTGTAGAAGTCGTTCAGTTTTTCTAATCCCTGTAAAAAATAAAAAAAACTCAGAAGGCTGGGCCTCCAACCAAGCCTTTCGTCATACCCTTAAAACCAGAAACTTTTCACCACTCTCTTGTATTTACATATGGAGAACTTGAAAATGCATCGTAATTCTGTGAAATTTGGTCCCGGTTCTTTACACTCAGCCAAAGACAGCAGCTTCATGATGTGGTGGATAAAATTCAAATGGGATCATAGATGGTATTGATTGATCATCAGAAAATAGTCTTCTGCTGTGGTCATCAGAAAATGGTCTTCTGCTGTGATTCGATGCGGTGGCTCGACATGTGTGAGACGTGTTAAAATCACTGCACATGTCTCCAAGAATATTTAAATGCTTATAGAACCCGAATAGAAGTAATATATGAAATACAGTATTTAACTGAATATAGTTGTTCTTCTTAAGGTCTGTCTGGGAAACTTCTGGCTCCATATTTTATATACATTTGTCTTTATTTGATTACTCTTTTACTCTTTTACTTGGTTCAGTTATTTGACTGTGGCCATGCTGGAGCACCGCCTTTAGTCGAGCAAATCGACCCCAGGACTCATTGTTTTGTAAGCCTAGTACTTATTCTATCGGTCACTCTTGCCGAACCGCTAAGTTACGGCGACGTAAACACACCAGCATCGGTTGTCAAGTGATGTTGGGGGGGGGGACACAGACACACAAACTTATATATACACACACATATATATATACATATATACGATGGCCTTCTTTCAGTTTTCGTCTACCAAATCCACTCACAAGGCTTTGGTCGACCCGAGGCTATAGTAGAAGACACTTGCCCAAGGTGCCACGCTACTTACCACACAGCCAATCCTACGCCTATATATGATTGTTTATTTTTGTCTATATATGACTGTTTATTTTTTTCTTTATTTTTTCTCTATTGCCCACAAGGTGCTAAACATAGAGGGAACAAACAAGGACAGACAAAGGGATTAAGTCGATTACATCGACCCCAGTACGAAACTGGTACTTTATTTATCGACCCCGAAAGGATGAACTCTGTATCATGTAGGTTTCAGTCATTTTTTTCTCCTTAGTGGTGTTCATTTGAAACTTGTTTTAGAATGGCATTGTTCTGGTTGCTGTAGTATTTAACCTGATAGTTTTAATCTTAGTTTTGTGATGACATCGTCAAGTTTACTTTTGTTAGATCTCTATAGGACTAACACAATTTATTAATTACGTGGTCTTGCCAATGCGTTCTCAGAACACTTCCTAACTATCTTTAATGGAAAATTTTAGCTTTCTCTCTAATTTCACAGTGCTCTTCGAAACGGAGGATATATGCAAAATTAGGACGTCAAGTGACGATAGTTGATTAGAGCCATCTTAACCTGGTGTTAAATAAGAAAAGTAAGGGTTAATTTTGCAGAAAATTTAAATTAATTTAAATTAGTCATAAAGTTTACCGTTATCGATAATTGTTCGCTGCTACTCGTTTCATCTTCTCGGAAAAAGCAGATTTCATTTGAATCGATAACATAAATTAAATATTTGTTTTTATCTGCCGTTCTTTGTTATTGTTATTATTATTATTATTATCATTATTATTATTACTATTATTATTATTATTATTATTATTATTATTATTATTATTATTATCATTATCATTATTATTATTATTATTATTATTATTATTATTATTATTATTATTATTATTATTATTATTATTATTATTATTATTATCATTGTTGTTGTTGTTATTGTTGTTATGTGTCTTGATATTTTCAACGGAATTTGTGTGTTTCTAATACTGATGAAATCATTTAATCTGATGCAGCAATCGCTATAAATGTAATGAAAAATATTCTGATGTGAAGCACAGAGCCGATTAGGTTATTGGCACAGCGCTAAAGATTTAGTTTCTAGGTCAAGTCAACATTGCAGATCTTTTGCAGATCTCAAAAGTTGTAACATACTTACATAAAAAAAAAGTTCTGCACTACTTCACCTGGTACAGCAAGCTGAAGAATCACTCCTCTAGGAATCAAGGATTGCTATGTTTATTAACAGTCAAAGGCACCTCTCCATGCTGCTCGTTGGCAGTTTTGTTGGCTGTCTTCATGAATGAAATCTTCTGGCTGTAGAACGAACATACAAAACATACAAACTGACAACATTTTGTCTCCATGGTAGCGAACGAGTTTTAGAGAATATGCTTATGATAAAGTAGACCTAACACGTTGCTTGGTTAAACACCATCATATGGCACTTTGGGTGCCTTTGTTTAGAGTCCACTCTGTTGTAAGTATTCGGGTCAGTTTTCTGATTTGAAAATTACTAAATCTCTCCTTCACTTCAGTTAGTGGAGTCGTGTAAGACGTCATCGGCATCATATTGCCTCCTGTAGAATAGACAGAAAACTTAATGAGTAGTTATAAAACCGCAACGTTCGTATCTGATGCTATTTGATATGGAACCTTCTATGAGATTGACCAACCTGCTAGAAATAGTAGCCAAAATTCTATCAAAACAGTCTACCGTCATAAAAATAAATGATTTCTTGGATAATATACTCCTAAATATATTTCTTAGTTGTTTCTTCCGCAAACTGCGATAAAAGTGGTGACTAATTTCACTTTTTGTCCTCTTGTATTCTAAAGTGCCACTCAAGGACCTGAGTCGTGTATTCCGTCAGTCTATTTCTCTCTTGAAGTCAGTCACACTTCAGTGTATGAAGGACTGTGGAAGACCACTGAAAGCGAGATGTTTTCAGTATGTTCCCATAGAAAAACTCACACCACTAAAATCGTCCAGAAATGTAGTCATGTGCAGTAGAGTAGTAAAGAACGGAGATAAAAGAGAAGATGCATAACATATTTATGCCTGAGACTCCTAGTGAACTTGTGGTATTATAATCTGAAACACTAACGTGGCCGTCCATAGAAATAGGACGGATGCTGCTGTTGATTAGCTACGAGAGGCGATCGCCTCTAGCTGGCCATATGACGCACGAACATGCGTCCATAATCCTTCGAACAGGGGAGGCCATCATCTATCCTTTGCTAACTTGGCAACCACAGACCGGTTTCGGGGTAGTTTCCCCTTATAAATGTAGAGCAGCCGATTCCAGCAGGGGTCGCTGATGAACTTTGTTCGAAGGTTTTATTTATATATATTCTGTAAAACACATTCACTGATTTTCAAAAATAGAAATGTTATAATTTTTAAATCTTTCTAAAGGAAAGATACAGTAGCAGTACTGAGTATTAATATTTATTGGCAAACTAACGTGGCAGTCCATAGAAACAGGACGAATTCTGCTGTTGATTAACTCCGAAAGGCGATCGCTTCTAGCTAGCTATATGACGCACGAACATGCGTCCATAAACTTTCAAACACGGGAGGCCATCAACTACCCTTTGCTAGCTTGGTAACCACAGACCGGTTTCGGAGTAGTTGTCCCTTATCAATGTGCAAGGAGCCGAGTCCAACAGGGGTTGCTGATGACCTTTGTTCGAAGGTTTTGTTTATATTTATATGGACTGAAATGTTGGCAATAAATATTGTACTCAATACTGCTGCTGTAGAGAAGTTTAGAAATTATAATATTTCTATATTAGTCTGAAACAATATTATAAATAAATAAATAAATAAATAAATAAATGCACAGAGATTCTGTAGCATTTACGTTTACCAAACATTTACGAAATTAGTTCTTTTTTTTCTTTTCTTCTTTTACTTGTTTCAGTTATTTGACTGTGGTAATGCTGGAGCAACGCCGTCAGTCGAACAAATCGACCCCAGGACTTGCTTTTTGTACGCCTGGTCCTTTTTAGCCGAACCGCTAAGTTAAGGGGACGTAAACACACCAGCATCGGTTGTCAAGCGATGGTGGAGGGACAAATACAGACACACAAACACACAAACAAACACAAACTCACATATACATACATGCATACACACACACACACACGCACACACACACACACACACACACACACACACACACACACACACACACACACACATATATATATATATATATGTATACGACGGGCATCTTTCAGTTTCCGTCTGCCAAATCCAGCCACAAGGCTTCGGTCGGCCAGAGGCTAGAGAAGAAGCCACTTGCCGAAGGTCGCAGTAGGACTGAACCCAGAACCATGCGGTTGGTAAGCAAGCTACTTACCACAAAGTCACTCCTGTGCTTTTCTTCTAAATCTAAAGGAAATCTATGTAGGTTGTCACAGATAAACTACATCAGTGATCAGCCAGTACCATACCTGGGAAATGATCTGATCAGAGTAAGTAGGTTATAATATCACATAGTTGCAGTGTCGTCTTCAAGCATTGGCCCTCTCGCCGGTCGAAAGTGCACCAATAGTTATCTACGTATGCTGTGGCTTGTTAATAAATAAATAAATACTAAAAGGCCCAGTGTCCTGACTATCCGGGTAAGTCCTGCTATTAAGAGAGTTCTTCTCAGTTGTCGTTAAGCTTTATATTCATCTTTATTTTCTATGTTTACATTATATACATATGAAGTATACGTGTACACGTATACATATAGACGCATATGGATATAAAAGAGACACTGGCTTTATCTTTATAGGCACAATTGAATATTAGATGCTGGAATTGTGGAGATATTTGAAAGTAACGCTTAAGCAGATATGTGCCATATTATTCATTTGGTTGACCTTGTACAGTTGCTTCGCGAACGGCAACGCCATCCATCACGATCTCGTAGAGAATTTGGGAAGTCAGTAGAGCCTATCGATGAAGACTTTCGTTTGACCTCTGGTTAACGACGCGGAGGATGACTGTAAAAATGTCTTACTTAACTCTCAATCAATATTCTGTAAAACGTATATTACTTTCTTGGATGATATCTGATGTCATTCCCTATCATCAGATATCATTGTTGTTAATAAATAAATAAATAAATAAGTACCGTTGTATATTTAAGAGATGAGAAATTATGTACATTATTTACATTTGACGGATATTTGTCCTCATCTTGAGTGTTGTTAACACAACGTTTCGGCCGTTATACCCTCCAGCCTTCATCAGGTGTCTTGGAGAAATTTCGAACCTGGGTTCTCATTCCTAGGGTATTTTTCATTATTATTATTATTATTATTATTATTATTATTATTATTATTGTTGTTGTTGTTGTTGTTGTTGTTGTTGTTGTTGTTGTTATTATTATTATTATTATTATTATTATTATTATTATTATTATTACTATTATTGTTGTTGTTGTTGTTGTCATTATTATTATTATTATTATTATATTATTATTATTTTTATTATACAGGTCACTGCCTGGAATCGAACTCGGAATCTTTGGGTTAGTAGCCTCAGCCCTTAACCACTACGCTCTATGCCCATGGGCATAAATAGATACTTGTTTCAAGGCCCATAATTTTAGGGAGAATGTTTAGACGATTATATTAGCTCCTCCCCGCACCGCGTGGGTGACTGTTACTTATTTTACTGACCTCAAAATGATGAAATGCAAAGTTGACCTCGGTGGTATTTGAGCTCAGAACGTAAAGAGCAGGAAGAAATGCCGTTAAGCATTTTGTCCGACGCGCGCAAGGAATATGGAAATCTTAACTAACAGTCATTGAATGTTTTACATATTTCTCACCAATCTCCAACTATTTAAATTTGAGCCAACAAGTTGAAATTCAACGAATTGGAAGCTCAATCTGAAGGCTTAAGTCTCATTCTAATCCAACTAAGCACTCCATAGCAATAATGTACGTGGCTGGAATCAAGAAATATCATAAAAATATTTAAAACTAAAAGAGAAATCCTTTACTCGAAGGGGTATTTTGGAGCTGTCAATATTCCTGAGTTGAGCATTTTATTACGTGAGCTCAGGAAGATCACCATCACTTGGTTATAATAAAAAATTTAAATACGAAATAGAATGAAATAAATAGAAGTAAAAACACGCGTATATAGAATATAATAATAGAGAAGTAAAATCAGTGAAATATTATTTGTAAAAAACCCCAAAAAAACTCAAGCCTACAAACAGGAGTCAGGGATTATATGAGGAAATATGATTTTGATTCTCTTGCTCTGCTACACGGGAATCAAGTTCTGATCCAAAGCACTCAATATGTCACGAACATTCTTCGTTGAAAGACAACAACAATAACAGCAACAACAGCAGCAGTAGCAGTAGCAGCAGCAGCAGCAGTAGCTACAATAACAAAATACAAGTGAATATGAAAAAAATATTATAAACTGAAAATTAAATAAAATAAAATAAACACAGATTTAACAATCGAAAAAATAAAAAAAAACGAGAAAATACATTTCTCATTTTCGAGGCACTTAAAAAATAAAGAATAAAATGTAAAAATTGTAAATGGTAAAAAATATTAGATTTAAAATTCAAACATACACACAAACAGACCTATACACAAATAATAAAATCTTGTATTCATTATTATTATTAATATTATCATTATTATTATTATTATTATTATTATTATTATTATTATTATTATTATTGTTGTTGTTGTTACATATGTTTTTTTCTTCTTTTCAGTATTAGAGCTGGTGGAAACGATTTTAAGAAAATGTCAGTTGAATTGATTTTAACAGTATAAAAATTGTATTTTTCTCCGATGTCTAGAGGTTTTCAAGTTGTAGAAATGTTATATTCAAATATTGCTTTCCATCTTGTTCCTCGTTTTATTTATTTACTTGTTCATTTATTCATTTATTTACCCTTCACTCAGTTAAGACCAAAGCATCCATCTACACTTCTTCATCATCTATAGATACGTATCAAATGTACCACACCTACAAGCATCTTCTCTCTCTTTTTCACACACACAAGGATCCATGTACACTCACATACATACACTCAGATCCATACCCACGCATACGCAGTCAGCAAATTTATTCTTGTTTATTTATTTATGCATGCATGCATATCAATGAAATTTATTTACGTTTGATTTAAATAAGTCACCATATTCTCAAAGTGAGAGTTACTTTCGGAATGAAGAATTTTCTGTAATTTAATTATTTATACAGCATAGTTAGGGAACAAAATGGGTGTTTTTGCCATGTCAACTTGTCATATTTGGCAGGAAGTCAAACATTTTTGGGACAGTTATGATAATCATCAAATAAATATTTGAAAAAGTAATAGAGATGGAGATAGACAGCCATATAGACGGAAATAAGGATAAATAGAGAGATAGGTTGAAATAGGGATAGATACAGAGATAGATTGAAATAGATACAGACAGGTAGAGATATTGAAGTAGAGATAGATAAACAGAGAGCTTGATTGACAGATAGATGTAATACATTACGAATGCAAAAAGAGAGAAAAAACATCACAATATTTTTTTAGGTCAACAATAAAACAGGATTGAGGATGCTTTTGGTTAATGTTGATAATTTAATCTCACTTATTTTCTGATATATGAATATATGACATAAATATATAGTAATGTACATATATAAATATATAAAGTAATATATATGCAAATATATTATATAATATATAATATATAAAATAAATATATAATATTATATATAATATAAATATACCGTATGATATTTAATATAAATATATAAGATAACAAATATAAATATACTGTATAATATAAAATATAAATATGTAATATAACAAAATACAAGTATAATATATAATATCAATATACCTTATAATATATAATATAAGTATATCTTATGATATATGATATAAATACATGATATAATGTATAATATAAATATACCGTATAATATATGATATAAATATATCTTATATGATATAAATATATAATTTAAAATATAAATACATGATATAATATATAATATAAATATATTAAATAATATATAATGTATATATAGAATATAATATATAACTTGCTGATGTAATGAGTGAGTAACGTATTGAGCGTTAGAGAAAACCTTGAAAATGAAGCTTTATATATTATTTCTAGGGTAAATCTGTAGTCTAAAGGGAGACATTGCGCACCATCCCATCTCATGAGTTTGTCAATACTATCGCTTCTCTTATCAGTGAAATGCTCGGTCCCTTGTTATAGTAACTGATACCTAAATAGAGCGAGCACTTAAAATAAAAGTACCTCTTCTCTCGACATCATCTTCCGTTTCAACAATTGTTATTTATAATGTAGAAGGTATTTGCGCATTCAACACCAGTCATTCTGTTTTACTCAGTCGTCATAATCTATGGCAAAACCATTTGCTTCATTAAATCTAACATGACATCTGGCTTTGCAAATTGCTTCCACGAATATAAGCTGCTGTATTAGTCATATGTATATGTGATAGGTCATCCCATAAATAATGCGGTTTTTATATACTTCTTTTCTTTCTCAAAATTAAAATTAAGAAAGTTCTTTTTTACTCTAAAATACACCCTCCTTCATTTTCCACAATGCTCTTCCACCTATCTGGTAGATTTACAAGGCATCTCTTCCAAAATCCACTTGTCAGTAACGGAAAATACTCCTCCAGTATTGTAATGACTTCGTCTACAGAATTTATGTTTTTTCCGTCCAAATGATTTTGAAGACTGTGGAATAAGTGATAATCAGATGGGGTAATGTCCGGCGATAATGGTGGGTGGGGCATCGTTTCCCGTTCAAACGCTCCAGCCTTTGGAACGTCATCCTCCATGTATGTGGCCAAGCGTTATCCTGATGGAAGAATACCTTTCGTCTTGAAACCAAAAGATGGCTGTTTTTCTTCTAGTGCTGACTTAAGCCACTCAAGCTGCTCGAAGTAGATCTCACTTGTTATAGCTTGGTTTGGGTTTAAAATTTTAAAGTGGACAAAACCTTTCATATACCAAACAGATAACAACACATTACGTGGCTGAAGACCTTCTGTAGCCTAGCTCCTCGGTATTTTGCCTTCCCCCACTCACTGTCATCGGTGCTTGACATTTTTATAGAGAACCAATTTCTCGTCACCTGTCACGATTCGGTCCAAAAGAAGTTCATTCCTGAGACGTGACAGCAAAAGTGGGCACACATTCACTCTCTGAGCACGATTAGACGCAGAAAGTTTGTGAAGAACCCATTGACCCAATTTGCTGACTTTTCCGATGGCACACAGTTTTCAATGAATGGCTGAATGACCAAATCCAAGCTTCTCTGCTAGTTCCTCAACAGTTATGATGAGATTTTGCTCCACTAGGGTTTGCAGGACATCCTCGTCGAGCTCTACAGATGTTCCAGGTTGAGCCTCGTCTTCTAGGTTGTAGTTCCCGGATCGGAATTTCTTGAACCACTATTGACACTGACTTATTATCCGATCTCCATTTACTGCATTAATACTCCGCGCACTTTCCGTTGAGTTGTTACCTTTATTGAACTCATAAAGCAAAATATGCCGAATATGCTCCTTTGTCACTTCTATTATAGCTTTGAAAAAATATCTGTCAAAATCGAACTGCACTCTTCAAAACTTGCACTAAGAATAAATACAAGGTAACTTTACTAACTGCTTTTATAGCAAGTTGATACAAGTAATTTATCCCGTCCTCCTGCGACTTTTATTCATGCAGTTGAAAAAACCGCATTATTCATTGGATACCCCAATATACATACACACACACACACACACACACACACACGCACACACACACACACACACACACACACACACACACACACACACACACACACAGAGGCATTAAATGAAAACTAACAGCCAGAATTTCCTTTGGTGAATCGTCTGACGAGTTTTAAGTTTCAGCCATATGTACTTATCTTAACTAATGGATCTCATTGCTTAATAATGTTGAACTAAGAGTGTCAGAAACAGCAGAGCACAAGATGAATTACCTTCCCGTAGTATTAAACCAAAATAGCCATATATGAAGGATACCAATGTATTTATGCTATTCATAGGCCACACATTTTATGTTAGAATATAACTTTTCACAATTTAGAGGAAGTCTAGCACTCAATTATATCGCCCTTGTTATTTCTCTGATAATTTATTGTATAGGAAGTGCACTTCGACAGATGAAGAACAAGGTTGACTTCGGTGGGATTTGATCCCAGAATGTTAAATCCCGGGAAAAATGCAGTGAGGCATTTTTGTTCAACGTTCTGACTATTCTGTTACTTCACTGTCCTAGACTGATCGTTACATACGTCACCAAGAATGTTGTCTGTCCATATCCTAAGATGTAGTATTCAGTGTCGTGAAAGTGGTATTATTGATTTCTTCCTTTGTTAAAAGACCAGACTTGTGCAGGAAAGATGTACGTTAGATCGTACATGTGGTATTTAGTCACAATCTTTTACGTTCAGAGTTCGAATCCAGATGACGTCAGTTTTGCTTTTCAGCCATCTAAGAGCGATAAAATAAAGTAGCAGTGAAACACTTGGGTTGATATAATTGACTAGATCCCTCCCACAAATTTGAGGCCTTGTGCCTTTGTTAGAAATCAATAATTAAACAAAAAAAGAGCGATTGGTTGGCAGACTCCACAGTGCATCAGGTGTAACACCTTTACATTTAGAGTT
>NC_043012.1:59287815-59290315 GCF_006345805.1 Octopus sinensis | reverse complement strand
TCTTTTGCCGAACCTCTAAGTGACGGGACATAAACACACCAGCATCGGTTGTCAAGCAATGCTAGGGGGACAAACACAGACACACAAACACACACACATACACACACACACCACACACACACACATATATATATATATATATATATATAGATATATATATATATATATATATATATATAATACGACGGGCTTCTTTCAGTTTCCGTCTACCAAATGCACTCATAAGGCTTTGGTCGGCCCCAGGCTATAGTAGAAGACTCTTGCCCAAGGTGCCACGCAGTGGGACTGAACCCGGAATCATGTGGCTGGTAAGCAAGCTACTTACCACACAGCCACTCCTCCGCCTAGTGTAGTAAAAAAGAAGAAACCGAAGGAAGGCAACAAGGACGTCCTCCATGGTAGTTTTTCTTCAGGTACAGAACTTCCTTGGCAAGCAGATAGTACTTGCAAGGGGCATTATGAGATCATTTGTCAACGTTATGAAATCAAGAAAGAAGGAACAATCAACGTGATGCAGACGATCTCGGGCTGGTTCTCCAAAACTTGATGTTTTGTCTCCTGTTGTCAGTGTTCAGCTCATATAACATGAAAACGTTCCGATCGAGCTGGGCATTAGATGGTACATGTCAGTCTCGTGAAAAATAGGTACTATGTACTGGTATTTCCACTGCTGTATTAAATAGAAAAATGATTGCTTTTCTTTCCTTAGTCCAAATTTTACCATATTGCTTGAATAAAAAGAAATTTAATTTAGTCTAAAATGGTTGTGGGATTGGCAGACGACACATTAGAATGTGTTATATTCTATACGGCTCTTTACGTTGTGTTCAATTGTCACCGAGGTCAAATTTGATTTTAACCTTACAGAGTGGACAAAATAAAATACCATTTAAGTAATATGGCGATATAATTAATCAACGGATTCTCTCACCAAATTTCTGATCTCTCAGCCAGTTCGTTATACACTGGTTTCAAATTTTGGCACAAGAAGAGCAATTTCGTGGTGAGTGCAATTCTATTACATTGACCCCAGTACTCAGCTGGTGAATGGCAAAGTCGACCCCGGAATCATGTGGTTGGAAAGCAAACTTCTCCCTACACAGCCATGCCTACGTCTATGCTATTCTAACAGTAGCTTTTTGTCTGAATATAACTGATTAATTACTCTAATCTTGGGCAAGTGTTTGTAAAACACGAGATACTGCGGTGCAGTTTCGATTTTCGGTTGAGGACATTTCCAGTCAACTAACATAACTCAGATGATGAAAGGCAAAGTCGACCTCTGCGGCATTTGAAATCAGAACGTGTAGACAGACGAAATGCCTATTTCTTTTCTACCCACAAGGGGCTAAACACAGAGATGACAAACAAGGACAGATAAACGGATTAAGTTGATTATATCAACCCCACTGCGTAACTGGTACTTATTTAATCGACCGCGAAAGGATGAAAGGCAAAGTCAACCTCGGCGGAATTGGAACTCAGAACGTAGCGGCAGACGAAATACCTATTTCTTTACTACCCACAAGGGGCTAAACACAGAGAGAACAAACAAGGACAGACAAAGGGATTAAGTCGATTACATCGACCCCAGTGCGTAACTGGTACTCAATTTCTCGACTCCGTAAGGATCAAAGGCAAAGTCGACCTCGGCGGAATTTGAACTCAGAACGTAGCGTCAGACGAAATACCACTAAGCATTTCGCCCGGCGTGCTAACGTTTTTGACAGCTCGCCGCCTTTAAAAGTTATTTTCTAGGCACAAGGCCCGAAATTTTTGGGGAAGAGGCCAGTCGATTAGATCGACCCCAGTACGCAACTGGTACTTAAATTATCGATCCCGAAAGGATGAAAGGCAAAGTCGACCTCCGCGGAATTTGAACTCCGAAAGTAAGGACAGACGAAATACCCTGTTAATACCCGGCGTGCTAACGATTCCACCAGCTCGCCGCCTTATTGCGAATACTAATAATAACAATTCTGTGCGCTTGAGCTTTAGATTAGATGGAATTTATTGTTATAAGCAAATTGTCTTCACATTTCGAAGCACCAGTGAGAGTGTACAAACTGGTGATATTTCGAGTAAGTTAATGTTCGATACCTTATCGTTACGATCAATCAGTGTTCTTCATTGCATTGCACACGCATGGCAATCAGTAAAAAAAAAAAAGAAGTTTCCTCTGTAAAAATTCTCTCTCCTCCCCTCATTCTATGCTTTTGTTTCTTTCTGGTTTCCCTCCTCCCGCTCTCTCTCTCTCTCTCTCTCTCTCTCTCTATATATATATATATATATATATATATATATATATATATATCACTCTATCTCTCTTGTTTTCTTCTTCAGTTGCAGTTTCTGAATTAACACTTTTCTCTATTCTATCTCTAAGCCTCTGTTACAATGCTTGGCCCCCATTCACTGTACCTTCTTTCCTGTCAACTATCGCTTTTTCTCCCTTCCAGCATACAACTTCATTTGCCCTTCCCCTCTCGCGATCTGCTAT
>NC_043012.1:59257815-59277815 GCF_006345805.1 Octopus sinensis | reverse complement strand
TATCTATCTATCTATCTATCTATCTATCTATCTATCTGTCTATTAATCTATATATCAATCTATCTATCTATCTATCTATCTATCTATCTATCTATCTATCTATATGTATATATATATATACATATACATATATATATATACCCCTCTGTGTCTTTCTATTTATCTATCTATCTATCTAACATCGTCCTCGCTCAAATATCCCTATTGATCTATAAGTATATACATAAATATAATTGTGTGTGTGTGTGTATGTGTGTGCTTGTTTATAGTTATTGCTGGTAGGGATACTGTATTTCGTAAAGCCACCATACTATGCTACCAAGTAACTGTCAGTGCTGGTGATAACTTCTATCGAAAGTCTGTAGAAGTAACTCTAAAACGTTATATATGTTTATATACGGGCACAGAAGTACATACATTGCAATGTAAAAATTGTACATGTTTAAAAATTTATCATTTTACATATTGCAAACATAGTCTTTCAGAGAACACAGCAAGTTATGTGAAATGAATACATATGCATATTATATTAGAAGATGGCAGTCCTCGGTGTGTTTCGCCCAAGGCTTTGCTGTTCACGACTTTCAGTTATACATAAATACACACACACGTGTACACATGAATACATGTATGTATACACATATATAAAACTGTCACTTCGTCAGTTTCGACGAGTGGTTCTAGTGAATCCTATCAAAATTAGAGTGGAAGTGACTGCGTACTCCACAGTCACGTGTACTCTTAATGTAGTTCGTAGTTCTCAGGGCGATTCTGCGTGACAAAGCTGGTCTTTGGAATACAAGTACTACTCATTTTTGCCAGCTGAGTGTACTGGAGCAATATGAAATAAAGAGTTTTGTTCAAGGACGCAACTTGTCGCCGAGAATCGAACTGACGACCTTACGATCGTGTGGCGAATGACCCTAACCACTCAACCATGCGCCTTCTCACATCTGTATTATTAGACTAAGGTTCCCCATAGTTGTGAAAGATTGAATGGATGGAAAAAAATTGAGGTCGTGTACGATTCCATCAATGCGAACAACGACGCTGCTGCTGCTGACGACGATGACGATTATGCTGTTGATGATGATGATGATGACTACGACGTCGACGAATAGGATGATGCTGAAGATGATGATGAAGGTGATGGTGACGATGATGACGATGATGATGGTGATGATTACGATGATGAAGGTATGATGATGATGATGATGATGATGATGATGATGTTGATGATGATGATGATGATGATGGTGATGATGATGATGATGACGACGACCACGACGTCGACGATTATGGTGATGGTGAAGATGATGATGGTGAAGGTAATGGTAATGATCATGACAATGATGATGATGATGATGATGAAGGTATAATGATGATGATGGTGATGATGATGATGGTGATGATTACGATGATGATGATGGTGATGATGAAGATGATGACGATGATGATGGTGATGATTACGATGATGAAGGTATGATGATGATGATGATGATGATGATGATGATGATGTTGATGATGATGGTGATGAGGAAGATGGTGTTGGTCATGACGGTGGTGGTGCTGATGGTGACATAGATGAAGAGGTACATATACACACGCAAATACACATATGCATAGTCACTCACGCACGCACGCACACACACGCACGCACACACACGCGCGCATACACACGCAGGCAAGCACATACACGCACGCACCCACACGCCCCGACAAATACGAACACGTATGTCGTCTAACAATTAGGCAGCGAAATGGCAGAATCCCTTGCACGACGGATGAAATACAATGAAACAATTGTTCAGACTCTGCTGACTGAGTTCCAATCCCATCCACGATCATTTTGCCTTCCATCCTTCCACCCCTTTTTCTTTTAATCGTTCTTTCCTTCGTTGATACGTTCTTTTATTTTCATTCGTTCGTTCATGCCTAATTTCTTTCCTTCTTGTCTTCATTCTCTCTTTCCTTCCTTCCTTCCTTCCTTCTTTCTCTCCTTCCCTTCGTTCCTTCGATCGTTCGTTCTTTTTTTTCGTTCGTTCTTTCTTCCTCCCGTCCTTCCTGTCTTTCTTCCTGCCTTCCCTCCTTCTACCTGTCCCGGAATCTGTAAAATATGATGGATACTAGATCCTGCCCTGCCTGACTTTATAATAAATGTTAAATGCACGTACAAGAACACCTGTATACTGACATACCTATGACCACACAGATATTTGCATTCATACACACTCATATACGAAAACGTACACAGATGTGCGCACCACAGACACACATGCACAGAGTGGCTGTGTGGTAAGTAGCTTGCTTATCACTCACATTTTCGGGTTCAGTTCCACTACATGGCAACTTGGCAAATGTCTTCTTCTACAGTTTCGGGCCGGCCAAAGCCTTATGAGTGGATTATTAAAGTTATAATTTTGGGTATCTGAGAGATACCACCACGCTGGAAATAGCAGGCAAAACTTGACTCTCTTAGATACCCTAAATTATAAATTTAATAATAATTGTTTCTTTATTACCCACAAGGGGCTAAACAAAGAGGGGACAAACAAGGGCAGACAGAGGGATTAAGTCGATTACATCGACCCCAATGCGTAACTAGTACTTAATTTATCGACCCCTAAAGGATGAAAGGCAAAGTCGACCTCGGCGGAATTTGAACTCAGAACGTAGCGGCAGACGAAATACGGCTACGCATTTCGCCCGGCGTGCTAACGTTTCTGCCAGCTCGCCGCCCTATATAATAATAATTATTACTTTTGAAGGTGTTTATTCTCATGCAGGCCACCTGATAAGATCGGTATTTAAATAACGATCTTATCCTTATTTACATACATTTATATATTTATTTCGTCATTATATTCACTGCGGGTTGTATTTTGACCATATATATATGTATGTATAGGTTCGTATATGTAAGTATTCGTATGTTGTATATATATATATATATATATATATATATATATAAATATAAGAGAGTAACCACTATGTGGTCGACTCTAGCACTAAAAATAGATCTGCTAGGTTTCAGCCACAAAGAATTGTTTCCGATGAAAGTTAGCAGGACTACTAGCGCAAACGAACAGGGCAAAGAAAAATAACAAAAATGCAGATTATTAAATTACTATCCAATTTTCTCACCCTAATTAGTTGATTTTGTATATATTATATATATATATATATTATAATATATATATATATATATATTATACACGACTAATGGAATATACTGAGATAGCACATAAGTGCAGATATATATATATATTTATGTGCTATCTCAGTATATTCCACTCATGAAGGCAGAGCATTTCTTATGCAGAGCCAGAAATCCGGGATCTGGAATTATCCAGTAATCTTTTTGGTCCAGATTATTTTGTCCCTTTATCTTTCCTCCTGGTGCTGTATGAACATTTAATGTGGTTTTAGAGTCAAGTTTTGGCTGCTCTTTCCAGCGTGGTGGTATCTCTTAGATACCCTAAATTATAATTTCATATATATATATATATATATATATATATACTAGCTTAAGGTGACCCGCCCTACGCGCGGGTAAGAGTGTGGTTGTTACTTTCTGTTGCTTCCTTTCTGTTTTTTATCACCACGTTCTCCCTCTTTGTTTCTCTCTCCTCTCTCTCTCACTTTCCCACTCTCTTACTCTTCCTTTCTCTCGGACTCTCCTTCGCTTTCTCTTACTCTCTATCTTTCTCTATCTGTCTCCCATTTATAAACAACAAAAGATCTTGAGTTAGTTGAGAAAGAAAATATTTTGATGGATCAATCATAAATATGAGGCAGTGTCAACGGAAAGGTCTGATTCAAGGCAGACAGCAAAACACTAACATTTAAAAGGGACAGACGAACTTGCGAGCTGAATAAAAAAAAATATTGGAAACCAAAGTTTGAAGGGATAAAATCTGAGGATAGTAGAGTCACCATGGCTGGCATTTCTTAACGACGGACAGCAACGTAGTGGCAGTTTAACGGCTGGCGTAAAATTTTGGCGTAAAAGAAAATTCCTAAACACCAAGTTTTGAAGTGATTTTTCCTCACGACAGTAGACTCACCATTGAAAGTATTCAAAACTTCTTCATCATGGACGGTAACACATTGACGATTTAAAGGCTGGCACAAACTTTTTAGCCTGATTTAACAAAGAATTCCTAAGCACCCGCTCCTGTAAATTTTAATCTCCTTCCAGCCCCATTTAGACCCTTTTTCACATTTTGGTTAATATAACCCGATTTCATTCGGGTCTACTCGGGCCACATTTTATAAGATGAGGAATTTTGTCCTAGAGGTCACGCCTTTCATTTGAGGAAATAGTTGCCATGCAAACTCGCCGGCACTTTTAACATAGATGTGCATATTTTCAGCCCAAACGACCACATTATGCACACATTGTATATATATATATATATACGCATTAAATATATATATGTACCATATATACCATTATATATATATATATATATATATATATATATATATATATATATATATATATATAATATATATATATATATAATATATATATATGCGTGTGTGTGTATGCGTTATATATACTAATGTACACAAATTATATATATATACATATATATAAATACAGATATATACACTTTCTATGTATACATTATATATACATATTCATATACAGAACACACACGCACACACACACACACACACATATAAATTAACCCAATAAATATCTGATTCATAATATTTGTTCTCATGATTGTGTGGTTGTGTTGGCGATGCTAATTCTCTCTATGAATGCACACAGACGTAGAGAGAAAGAGTGACAGCGCTGCGAAGGCGGCAGGGGAAAGATAGTAGACGCTGTCAAGCGACGTTATAGAGAGAAAGTGATGGGAAGGGAGGAAACAGAGAAATGGAGAAAGATAGACACACAAAAGAATGAGAGTAGACTTGTCAAAGTGTGCGTTTTTGGCCCTAGCAACGACACCTTTTAAGATGGGGATCTCTAACCTAGCCCACTCGCATCCTCACCTCCTTTTACATGTCCCTGTAAATTTCGAAGTCAATCCGACGGGATCTAGCGGCCTTTAACCCGTTCTCAATGCCAAAACCAGACAAACAAATTTTTGCATTTCAGAATTATAGAAATGAATATATATATATTATATGTATATATATATATATATATGTATATGTATATATATATATGTATATGTAATATATATTATATATATGTTATATATATATATGTATATATATATATATATATATATGTATATATATATATATATATATATTATATATTATATACCCCATATATATCCGTACAGAAACAACTCACGCAGACACATAGACACGCTGCATCCCCACCTCTCTCTCACTTTCTGTCTGTCTGTCTCTCTCCTCTCTTTATCTATCTATCTATCTATCTATCTATCTATCTATCTATCTATCTATCTATCTATCTATTCATACGCACATATAAGTACATAAATATATATGCTCTCAGACATTCATACACGCACATACAAACACAAACACACACACAGACGTACGCAGACATACATACACACACACACACAAACACAAACACAGACACACACACAGACACACTTACACTTACACACACAAACACACACGCGCACACAAACACACACATGCAAACACACGCACACACACTCAGAGGATAATTTTTTTTCCTGTTCCCTTTATCAGTATTCGTATCTGCAGCACGGAATATTAAAGTTGACATTCGTTAAATTAACGAACCGTATCGCTTTCTGTCTACTTCGCTTTTGCTGTCCACCATCCCACCATCACGGCCGCATCGCCATCACCACCGCTACCATCACCATCACAGCCATCATCATCGCCGTCATCCTTCTCGTTTCAGTCATGATGATGATGATGATGATGATCGTCGTCATCATCATCATCATCATCATCATCATCATCATCATCATCATCATCGTCGTCATCTTCATCGTCGTCGTCCTCGTCGTCCCCATTCTCCTCTTTCTATTTCTCCTCCTCCTCTTCATCATCATCATCATCATTATCGTCACCGTTAATACTAGAATCTATTCACCCTCCCCCTCCCATTCGCTATGTTTAGTGTTTGTTTTCAGCCATTGATTTACTTATGTCAGAAGCGATAAGTATTTTCCTTCTACTCCCACCACATCCCATTCCCTCACTCCTACCTCAATGTTCTTAACCTCGTTATTCTCCCGCCCCAAGTTTTTATTATAAATATCAATCATTGCAAAAAATAAAAAATAAAAAACGAGAACTAAATAATGCTGGGTAGTTAAACTCTCATAACCAATTAGGTTGTCGGTACACAACCGAAAATGTTGTATTTTCTTTTATCAAATTTGTCTGGGGTGCGGCAAGACGGAAACAAAATCATGCCAACAGATCCCCTCCCCCTACCATAACTGGCTGTCTCAAAACTAATGACAAGTTTTGGAGTCATGAAACATTTCCTGGATAAAATCCATTCTAATATATTCTATATGGGAACTAATTCTGTCTGTCTCGCAACCATAATGATTTTGGAATTTTAAACGCATTTGCGAGACAAGGATGTCTTACATATTCTTTGTTGATGCTCAACCCCAGCTCTCTGGAATATTAAATAATGAAAACGAGATAATCTAGAGACATGTCTGTCGAATGTATTCACATAGGAGTAATGCTCAAGTTGTCTTGAGTCTTAAGTAAAGTAAGACGATAGCTTTATCGTCTTACTTTCGGCGAGCTGGCAGAAACGTTAGCACGCCTGGCGAAATGCGTAGCCGTATTTCGTCTGCCGTTACGTTCTGAGTTCAAATTCAGCCGAGGTCGACTTTGCCTTTCATTCTTTCGGGGTCGATAAATTAAGTACTAGTCACGCACTGGGGTCGATGTAATCGACTTAATCCGTTTGTCTCTCCTTGTTTGTCCCCTCTATATTTAGCCTCTTGTGGGTAATAATGAAACAGGTATTTCGTCTGCCCTTACGTTTTGAGTTCAAATTCCGCTGAGGTCGACTTTACTTTTCATCCTTTCGGGGTCGATAAATTAAGTACCAGTTACGCACTGGGGTCAATGTAATCGACTTAATACCTTTCTCTGTCCTTGTTTGTTCCCTCTATGTTAGTCCCTTGTGGGCAATAAAGAAATAAGAAAATAGCTTTATGTAAGGGTAGCCCTGGGTAGGACATTAAACTGTGTCAAGTGGTGAGGTCCCAGTTCGTGAGTTCTAGAGTTAGAGGCGGGAGGGGTGTGTAGAGTGTGGAGTCACTCATTAATTACTATTGTTCCCAGGTTCGTTCCCACCAGGAACAGCAATATCTGTCAGAGACCCACCAAAGGGTTTCATAAATTTTTATGAAGGATAAATTGAGCTTCTTAGCTGCGGTGAAAAGAACCAATCAGGGAGAAGGAAAACTCCAAAATTAATACCCTCTCCCAAAATGCCCGAAATCCAGCACAGAAGTATATGGCTCATGAAACTGACATAGAGCATTTCCAATAGCACAGATTCATGCTAGTCATATAGTCTTCCGTTGGTCACAGTCATTTGATTGTGGCCATGCTGGAGCACCGCCCTGAAGAATTTTAGCAAAAGTAAATCGACACCAGGACTTATCTTTTAAGCCTAGTACTTATTCTATCGGCCTTTTTTGACGAACCGGGAGGTTACAAGGACGTAAACATACCAACACCGGTTGTCAAATGGGGGTTAAATGCCGGCATACAGGCACGTACATACATGCATGCATACATACATACAATACACACACACACACACACACACACACACACATATATATATATATAAACGATGAGCTTTTTTCAGTTTCCGTTTACCAAATTCATTCACTAGGCTTTCATCGGCCCGAGGATATAGTATAATTTACTTGCCTAAGGAGCTATGCAGTGCGACTGAACCGAGAACCTTGTGGTACGGAAGCAAGCTTCTTACTACACAGCCACATTTGCGCCTATGGGAGGCAACTTTTTCATACATAAATATATACACTCAAACATAGATACATACATAAATTCATACACACACAAACACTCATATATGTATTTATAGATATATATTCTTATATATATAAACATATAAATATATATATACATACATTTATGCATATGCATGTAAACATATATATATGCGTATAATATACTCCTTTACTCTTTTACTTGTTTCAGTCATTTGACTGCGGTCATGCTGCAGCACCGCCTTTAGTCGAATAAATCGAACCCAAGACTTATTCTTTGTAAGCCTAGTACTTATTCTATCGGTCTCTTTTGCCGAACCGCTAAGTTACGGGGCCGTAAACACACCAGCATCGATTGTTAAGCAACGTTGGGGGCAAACACAGACACACAGACATATATACACACATACATATACATACATATATACGTCGGGCTTCTTTCAGTTTCCGTCAACCAAATCCACTCACAAGTCTTTGGTCGGCCCGAGGCTATAGTAGAAGACATTTACCCAAGGTAGAAGACACTAACCGCATGGTTCCGGAATGAACCCGGAACCATGTGGTTCGTAAGCAAGCTAGTTACCACACAGCCACTCCTGCGCCTATATATGTATATGCGTATGTATGTGCGTATACTATGCACACATAAAGAGACAATATTTATGAAGTACATAGATAAAAATCCATGTTTACAATGGCAATATTTTTTACGCCGTAATTTGTTTCACACAAACGCAAGTAAGCAAACGTTCGCTAACGCATATGGAACAAACGCACAGCCTTGCATGCACACAATATTCATTCAATACTTCGAATGTTTTCTTCAAACACATTTGTACTACATGTTTGTAACACACACACTCATATACACAAACAATACACGGACAGACACTCACTAATATTATATACCCTCACAATTTATATTAAACAACGGCACTGGTTATCTCACATGTTATATATATATGCACAATAATCGTATTAAATATTGATAATATGACAGACTTACAAACGGTAAACACATTTTTCTTATATCACACACATAATCTTTATATTATATAAATGTTATTATCATACTAATTTGACCAGACAGTACATATCTTTCACGCAATGTTTACAAAATATTTCTATCGCTGACATAATGTTTATAAAATAAACATAAATTTTATGATAATTTGTGTATCATACTTAAAGCAGATACATCATTAAACAGCAGTTTCCTTTCGAGATAGCAACTCTTGCAGACGTATAGTGTTAAGAATTAGAGAAGTATATCAGAAGCTGCCGAAAATCGCTCGGCAGCAGAGGTGGCATTACTAAATACATATTTCTCTTTCTTTAAGCTTCATCTGTATCACGTATTCACTTGATTGAATACACACTCATGTCACCATCAGCCAGTAGATTCAATTAAAATTCTTCATGTGCGATAGCAGCAGTATTAGATCAAAACAGCAACCTCTATATTATACTTAAAGCAAGTACATTATTAAAAGTCTGGTAAATTGCGGTATTCCTCTCAAGACGAATACCGCAGTTAATAAGGCTTTCGATGATGTATCTGCTTTTCATATGTTGTGCAGATTGCTATTTTGAACTCATAGTGCTTCTATCATTCATAACGAACTAATTTCATAACAGGAGCAATATTTCTATCACATAAAGCGTGTATGTCACAGAGAAATATTTGTATTCTCCATACAATGTTTCTTTTACTTATAAGCTCTACGAGCGGAGGCAATATGTGTGTGAATATGAGACGGGAATATGTTGAGTAAAATCATAATTAACTGATCCTCCTGTATTTATCTTTTTACACAAAGCCTGGAACCTTTCAGCGCACGCTCGTATGTATCACAAAACACGTACAAGTTTGTATCACGTACAATATTTAAACAATGCTCGCCATGTTTAAACGAACGGCAATCTTTATGTTATGTACAAAATGCTCATAACATATACATTATTTGTGTGTGTTTATATACGTATATATATGTGCGAGTGTGTATATATACACATGCATATGTACATGTACACACACACGTACCCACGCATACACACATACACGCACACACATACACACACACACACACACACATGAGCACAGACATTCAGACATTATTTGTGTAAAACAAATGAAATTTCTGATCACAATGGCGTCGATTTTATTCCGCCGTTTATATTTTTCACACACATACACACACATACATTATTATTGTTATTATTATTATTATTATTATTATTATTATTATTATTATTATTATTATTATTATTATATTATTGTTATTATTATTATAATTGTTGTTATCATCATCATGACCACCCTCATCATCATCATCATCATCATCATCATCATCATCATTATTATTATTATTATTATTATTTTTATTATTATTATTATTATTATTATTATTATTATTATTATTATTATTATTATTATTATTATTGCTGTTGTTCTTCTTGTTATGCCTCGCATTAGAACAATATGTTCCTGTATTTTTTTCAAAGGCAAATTATCTTGCCTTTGAGTACATATAGTTATAACTTATTGAAACTAATTAGGTATTGCCTTATTAAGAAACAAAATATCAAAAAATATATATATAATAAAATAAAATAAAATATTACAGCATTAAATATACAACGTGTTGAGTACTTTTTATTCGATTCAAGATCGATTTATAAACACACACAACACATACACACACAAACGTACAAACGCACACACATACATGTACGCACATATATATGTGTATGTATAAATATATATATATATGGCATGTATGTACATATTCATACACACAGATATATTAATATACATAGCATATAACTCTATCATTATGTATGTAATAAACAATGTTTCTTTTATCATGCATTGTTTTATATCGGACGCAATGTATATATATGTATATACATGCAAATGCCCATACATATATACACTCTGTTTCTCTCTCTCTCACACACACAGGCACACACACATGACTATACATATATGTACACATATCACATCAGACATCAACATTTCCAAACGGCCACAATACTTTTAGAAGACATCGTACTTCTCTCGAATACAATACTAAAAGCTGTAACTCTATGTTCTGTATATCATACACAGAGACAAGTGCATAAATACATTTATACAAAACTTAAACATCTATCTTATACAATCCATGTGTATCACATACAATTCCAACTGTTATTAGAAGAGTGAAAGAAAGAGTGAGAGAAAGAGAACCCGCTATTTAATCTTGTTAACATTATAACTAAAATTTATTAGTTCGCCAAGACTGCGGTTATTTTTGTTAACATTATAACTAAATGATTATTCCTGTTTACATTATAAATACAATTTATTACTTTCTAATATTTTCTGTGTAGAAAATGCAATAAGTTTATTGATATTCTTACTTTTAATTCCAAATATTTCAATATTTTAGCTTCTGTTCAAGTAATTTGAAAATTATTTGCTATCGTATAAATCACATGCTTCAAAGATTTTACAATTTCGATAAATCATGTAACAGTATTATTATTAGAATATTGGGAGAGAGTCGGTGTATCTATGTGTGTATTTAGGTAGGGATGTGTATGTATGTATGTATGTATGTATGTATGTATGTATGTATCTATGTATGTATGTAGGCATGTACGTACATATGTATATAGATATGTGCATATGTATATATATATATATATATATATATATATATATATATATGTATATAATGTATATTTGTATATATATCTATATATACATATATCTATAAAATGTACATGTATATGTATGTGCATATATAAATATATATATATATATATATTTGTATATGTGGAAATCTATATCTATATCTAAATATATATATATATATATATGGTAAACAATATATGTACATATATATGGATATGTATATATATTTGCATATATGTATATGTGTTTTTATATGCATATACTAGTACGTATATGCGTGCGTGCGAGCTTGTGTGTTTGTGTTTGTGTGCGTGCGCGTGCGGCTGTGTATTGCTTTGTGTGTGTGTGTGAAACATCAAAATTACTACTGAAATAAAATAAAAAGAAAAAAATCAACGCAAAACAATATAATTTTTTTTTCCTTTTTGTGTTCTTACTTCATTCACGAAGGCGACATTTTTATGATGTAGATAAAAAAAAAACATAATAAGTAAAAAGTTATGGCTTGAGATAATTCTTGATGAATATATAAGTTTAGTATTGGAGAAAAACACTAAAGCAAAACCGCATATCCATATTTCTTTTTAGCTGTGTGTACTGCTAGTAGTATTTCGCTTTCTTTGGGTTTATTAACCACGCCTTACGTGTATCAATTTTCTACTCGCATTTTTCTATCGTTAAAAGATGTAGATATTTCTGGTCGTCTTCTCATCTTTTTCTGTACATCGCATCGTTCTTATCCGCTCTTCTCTTGCTGTATACAGCAAATTCGACTAAACGAAACGCGTTATATATAGAAGTGATCCGCCGAATAACGATTTATCTATACAAAAAATCATTGATATTCTTTATCTCTTGGTTGTTTACATAACTGACTGCGGTCATGCTGGAGCATAAAGGGTTTTAGTCGAACAAATCAACACCAATACTTACTTCTTTTTAAATCTGGTATTTTTCCAATTGGTATCTTTTGAAGTCACACCAAATTACGGAAACGCAAACAAACCAGCAATAGCTGTCGAACAGTGGCCGGGAAGGGGTGACAATCATAGCCGCATAATCACGCGCTAGTCACTCACAAAGACACACACACACACCACACACACACACACACATATTCATGACAGGCTTCCGCATCGCTTCCGTCGACAAATTCACTAGCAAGGCATTGGTCACCCAGCACTGTAGTAAAAGATGTTCGTCCCATGTGCCGCGCAGTAAGATTGAACCCCAAGCCACGTACTTGAAAAGCGATCTTATTAACTACACAGCCATGACCATGTTTGTCACTGAAGACCGAATTTTGAATTCGCGTCTGTTAATTTCCAGGCAGCCACATATTCTAATTCAAAACCGGATGTCATTTGCTTGGTTATTTTATTCACTACTTAAAGGATGCTGTTAGCCTCGAACACTTATTGGCAAAAATATGTCACGTGTGGTTCAGTGGTTAACGACCTCCATTTTGAAACGACATTGCTTCTGGTTTAGCTTCAATGTGCGGTGCCTAATATATCTCCGGTTCGACTAATGCTTCGTGAGTGATTTAGTTGACGGAAAACCTGTAGACACCCTGCTGTAAATAACTGTTAAATAAAATTTACGGATGTGAAAAATATACATTTTCCTTACCATTATTAATGTTATATGTATACATACATACATACATACACACATACATACACACACACACACACACCCACATATATATTTATTATATATATATAATATATATATATATATATAAATATACATACATACATATATGTGTACACATATATATATATAATACATATATAATATATATATATATTACATAGAGAGCGAGAGAGAAAGAGAGAGGGAGAGAGAAGGAAAGAGGGAGAGAGGAGAGAGAGGGAGAGAAAGAGAGAGAGAGAGTCAATTCAAAAAGCAGAGAAAAAAGAAAAAAGATAAAGAAAGAAACAAACAAACTTGAGAACCTAGCACAATTTTTAATATGACGCTCAGAGAATGAAGGGAGTTTAGCTTTCGTACATTGCTCGTCGTCAGAAAGAGAAAAGAACAGGAAATTCTAAAAGGAGAGAAAGAAGAAGGAGGAAAATCGCCAACAGTCCACCTGCGGTTACAATACATACGTGTGTGTATGTGTATGTATGGATGTATGTATGTATGCAAGTATGTATGTGTGTATGTGTGTATGCGTGTTTGTTTTCGAGTTTGTTTAAGTCCTCGTGCCAAATCAGATCGATTGAATAAGTGCCACATATAAAACGAAATATTACCGAGGCCGATTTGTTCGACTGCGCCCTCTAAAGGCGATGTTCCAGCATGGCCACTGTCTAATAACTCACACTTTTCGATAGTGCCCCAGCATGACCACAGCTTTAAAGTTGAATCTATTTAATCAATTTAAACAATATGCGTAAGATTTACAAATGAGAAATAGTTAACCGACGTCACAGATGAATTTAGAAAATTTCAAAGAAGACTCTAGTGCTTTGCGCCTTAACCAAATACCTCACAATCAGATCATGACTGCCAAAACCGTTGATAAGAAATCAAAATTCCATGTACTCGCACCGTAGGTCTAAACGAAATCTTTTCAACATAGTGGATTTCGCTTAAGCAAATCTGTACAACACAGTGGATTTCGCTAAAACAAATCCGTACAACATAGTGGATTTCGCTAAAACAAATTGGTACAACATAGTGGATTTCGCTAAAGCAAATCCGTACAAAATAGTGGCTTTCGCTAAAGCAAATCCGTACAACACAGTGGATTTCGCTAAAGCAAATCCTTGCAACATAATGGATTTCGCTAAAGCAAATCCGTACAACACAGTGGATTTCGCTAAAACAAATCCTTGCAACATAATGGATTTCGCTAAAGCAAATCCTTTCAACATAATGGATTTCGCTAAAACAAATCTGTACAACATAGTGGATTTCGCTAAAGCAAATCCTTGCAACATAATGGATTTCGCTAAAATAAATCCTTGCAACGTAGTGGATTTCGCTAAAGCAAATCCGTACAAAATAGTGGATTTCGCTAAAACAAATCCTTGCAACATAATGGCTTTCGCTTAAGCAAATCCGTACAACACAGTGGATTTCGCTAAAACAAATCCTTGCAACATAATGGATTTCGCTAAAGCAAATCCCTGCAACATAATGGATTTCGCTAAAATAAATCCTTGCAACGTAGTGGATTTCGCTAAGGCAAATCTACAGAACATAGCGGATTTTGCTTTAAATAAGGTGTGACTTTAAATCTTCTTTCCGAGTTAATAGTTAGTTGGACAACATCAGCATATGAAGAGATATAATTCAGTTTAATTTGGAATCATATCACATAATTTCTCAAGGCGCATGGCTCAATGGTTAGAGTGTCAGGCTTACACCCACGAGATTATGAGTTCGATTCCCGGACCGAGCTGTGTCTTCACTCAGTTGTAGAAATGAGTTGCGACATCAGGAGTGCGAAGCTTTGTCAGCCTTTGCCTTTCCCTTGGTTAACATCGATTGCGTGAGGAAGAGAGGCTGGTATGCATGGGCGATTGTTGGTTTTCAATAAAAAAGAAATCCATGCCTGGACTTGTGCTTTGGAGAGGAACTTCCTAGGTGAAATACCATGTTCATTCTTGATCATAACATAATTTAAGAGAAACAAAGTCCTGATTATGCGTTTGGGATGACACGTAACATATTTCTCTCAGGAATTCTATTTGTATTCAAGGATATGCATTGTTTTCAGAAAACTCTGACTTTCCAGGGACAATTCCTTCCTGGAACAAATACAGAGTATATTAATACGGTCGGACATAACCAGCTATCAGCACTTTTCATTATCAAAAGGGCTCGGGAAAATATGAACTCTGGTTTACTCTTTAAAATTTTACAAAAATGTTATAAATGTTAATGTTATAAAAACAAAACCAAACCAAACAACAAAAACAACTGCAATTGGATAAATTCTTAATCAAAATATATTTATCGGATTTATGATGGCACTTACAACTCAATAGATTCTGTTAAATAAACAACTGTGCTGAAACAAAATATTTATGTAGGGGAAAGGTGGGGCATAATGTACATAATGTATATGTTTTAGATAATAAATACATAAATTTAAACTTTTAAGGAAAGAAACAAATTTTAGATAATTTCATGTCGTAGAAATAAATGCAATGCAATATAAAATAATAGCAGAAAGGGAGAAAATGTGAAATATTTTAAAAGGAATAGAATGAAATATTCCTATCTCATGTAAGCTTTTTAATTTAGGAACTATTATTGCCTATATATAACAGGGATCTTTTAAGGTAAGCTGATGTACGAAATGATTGCTGCTCTCAATCGACGCGCATGTCCGCCATCAGGATATTAAAATTGCAAGGGAAATTTATTTTCGTAAATTAAAGACATTTAGTTTCTCTCCTGTAAATTACTTTTCGATCTCCCACATTTTGTTGAATAAAATGAATTTCCATGTGAATATATTACTTTTGCTTCAGGCACAAGGAAAATCAAAATGGCAGGTTATGGAAATATTTTGCTTGATAGCATTGCAGAGAAAATGCCAGCAAACGGCATTTTGTCATTATCTGCAGGCTATCAACTTTGAAACAATCTAACAATTTTGGTTAGTTTTGTCGTTTTTAATGAAATGAGGATTGTGCAGATTCGGTTAAGAAAGAACAAAAAGAACAACAACAAAAGAAAAACAACAATCAAAATACGAACGAAAGACAAGAAATATATGAAAGTAAAAACGAACGAAGAAAAATCGGTTTTGTATCCAGATGATTACAACGAAAATGTTTAAAAAACTTACATGTTTCTGATGGTAAGTATTAAATGAAAGAATCTAAGTCAACGTTATTAAAGAATTTTAGGGATTTTCATTCGTTTACCATTTTTTAAACATCTTTGCTCCTTTACCTCTGTTTTGTTTTGTAAGATATGTATATATATGACACGCGCACACACACACACACATACACAAACACAAAGAAACAAACAAAGACACACACATGTATACATATACATAAGCCACTGAACTTGGGAATCCTACTTAAGCACCGTTAAAACTGGTATCCAGTCAGCCGCAATTTGACAGAGAATGCATTTGGACGCAATGTAATCTGAATAAGGATTTTCGATTTGGGAACAATAGACTTTTACATTTATTTTTTAAAAATCCCTTGGGTAAAGCAGTTCTTTGCAGCTATATTTTCGTAATAAGAATATGGAGAAGAAGGAATGAATGATAATAAAAAATACAGATAAATGGAAGCTTAAAAAAAATGAATACAAAAATTCCCAAAAATGGAAGAAAAAACTGAGCAAACCCGAGAGAAGAATACAAAAAAAAAAAAAAGAAAAGGAAAAGGAAAAAAAATGCAATGAAAATTGCTGTGGTGCTACTACATGTCATTTAGACGAAACAAAAGTATGAAAAAAATGGGAATCGGAAAAATGGTTCAGTAAACTGCAACAAGATGAAGGCAATTTTAAAATTATGGAAATTATTTCTGATTTCGATGAGAAGAGAAAATGAAGAAAAACAAAGATAAATGGAGGAAGTGATTGAAATCTTTTATTTATGAAGATAAAAATCAGGTGTAATAAAATCAAAATCAGACGTTTATTTAAG
This sequence comes from Octopus sinensis, assembly GCF_006345805.1. Lineage (NCBI taxonomy): Eukaryota > Metazoa > Mollusca > Cephalopoda > Octopoda > Octopodidae > Octopus > Octopus sinensis. Next base: position 59,260,522 of record NC_043012.1, on the reverse strand, counting down.
CAAACATTCTAAAAAACGCAAACTTCCATCTTCAAGCGAATTTCACAATAATTTTCTACAAAGGCTCATATGCAATTCAAAGATAGTATTTGTAAATGCATTTTGCCAATATGGATCTTTAATTTGCATTTTGAAGCAAAGATGATATTCTCCGGTAATCTCAAAAGCGATATAAGTAGATGAAAAATGAAAAAAGGATAATTAATATAGAATTTGTTAGTAATTTTTGATTTTAAAAGTGGTGACACTCCCGCAAAATAATCTGAACAAACATGATTCAAGACTCTGTTTTAGCTTAGAAGGTAACAATGAAAAAATGTGATACAATATGAAATTGGAGCCCTAAAATCCCTTAGAGAGTATTCACCAGATGCCAAAAAAAACAACAAAAAAAAACACCAAAAAACAAACAAAAAAAGAATCCGCAAAGCATAAAGTCAGATATGTATTGCGCAATTTACATAGATTTCCTTTAATATCAGATAGAAAGAGTTTTTAATTTTCATACACTCCTAAAGAGTATAATCTTATTTTTTTCATGGTTTCGTTCATTAGAATATGATCATGATGGTGTACTGTATTCTTGGGTACAGATTACACTGACTCCTGTTCTTATATTTTTTACGGATTAATATTCATTGTATAAAATTTGAAAAATTAACCTAAAACGGCGTCATGAAGTACGACAAGGCATTCTTCCAATGCTCTACAGATTCTGCTCTCTAATTGAGAAAGAACAAAGAAATGAAAATTATCCAAGATATTTCATCAGTCTGATCACCATATTCAGATATATTTACCTGATCACGAGAATATTTCTAACGATACAACTCAATTCGACGAATTAGCCGAGTAGCTGGTTTGAACGCTTCTCAATATTTGTACCTACTGACCACAGTCTAAGTTCAAATCGCGGCAAGGTCAACTTTGCCTTTTACCTTTATGGGGTTGATGAAAAAGAATCAGTCCAGACTGGTGGATTGGTAGAATTGTTGAAGCTTCGCATTGGACGTTTTGCGGTATTTGTCCTGGAACATTCCGCACTGCGTTCAAATTCTCCACGAGATCAACTTTTCCATTCATACTCTTGCTGCCTAAAAATAAAGTGCCAATCTAAAACAGGGACTTGGCAGATTTCTTAGAGCACCATGCAGACCGGCTTTGTGAATTGTGAGTTCGTATCCCGCTTTTGTCACCGAAACAACTGTAACGCTCCTGTCAGAAGTTGTGATCAACACAAGAGTACAGGCAATTTCTGCTTGATTGCCTCTAAAATTCATCATTTCTTTCCATCGATTTGCCGTGTTCTTTCTAATCGCTGATGTACCAATCTTGAGATTAGGACATTTCTAGGCTCGCTCGACTTGCTAAAAAAGCAGCAAAATCTTCCATGGTACCACATCCTACTATGAATACATGGTCAACGTAGCCCAAGATTATACGAGGACTTAGAAGTCATGGATAGAGCACCTTTCATCTGATCGACATACTACTTACACTTAACAGATTCACCAGTAACACCACAAGTACCACCACCACCACAACCACCACCACTACTACTAATACTACTACTGCTAAAAAGAAAAAAAGACTTACCAGATGATATTTTCCAATCATAATGCTCAGAAGCATAATGTCTATTTACACATCAGAATCTTCTCTCCAATCCACAAGCACGTTTCCGTAGCTTCATTATTAAATACATCTGGGACAGAAAAAAAAGATGATATATTTTCAGTCCTTTATCTTCAAAGTTGTATTGCCTCCAGAAGCTTTCTCTTCACATCTATTCGTGTTATTTTATTTATATTTATATGTATATTTTAATAACTAAATCTAGATCTCCGAAAATATGAACCGTATCGTTCTCACACAATTACTTTACACACACATATATGTATATCATTTCGAATCTTTTCTCTTTCCTCCCAGGAGAGTTACATTAATAACAGATTATATATGTCTTTGATAAAAAAAATACGAAAGATAAGATATTTAAAAAAAATAACAAATATTAACTCTAGAATATATATATGTATACATATGCATATATATATATATATATATATATATATATATATGTATGTATATGCATATACATATACATATGTATGTATGCAAGTATGTGTGTATGCGTATACAAGAATGACTTAGAGAGGAAGATAAAACTGAAATTCTAGATAGTTGATGTTTGATATTAACACCCTGTCAACTGACTACAGCTACGAAGAAACGATGGAATTCTGACTATGGTTGCTCAGTCTGCAACAAATAACAGCTAAGGTTATCTACATTAGACTTCACAGTTTGGTTTATGTAGTCCTAGGTATATTCTCTTAAAGTATCAGAAAAGATGGTGATCGGTGGAATGTATTTATTGATAGATTTATTTCAGCAGAATCGACCTGTGTTAAACAGTAGCAAGAATTAGATCTATGACGAACGAGTTCACGAGGGAATCTCTATTATTTTCTCATTCATCCTACTAAAAATAGCAACCAAATCTCCCTCTATCTCTACTGTAGAATCTCTTGAATAGGCAGGAAGGGCACATTGGATAACATGACCCTAATATATATGGTTTCTAAATAAAAAAAAAACATAATAACAGGCAAAATAAAACAGGATGGCCATGGCTGGAATGCATTTTAATCATAATATGATAAGAAATGACTTCAATCTACACGACAAGAATCGAAGGATCGAA
>NC_043012.1:59230315-59255315 GCF_006345805.1 Octopus sinensis | reverse complement strand
AGAAATCAGTGTCATATTTTCGTTGTTCTTATTGATGTTGTTTGTGTTTAGTCCTTGCTGAACTCTAATCTATGCAGACCTGTTATGAAAATATCTAATGATTAAATCACATCAATATGAATTGATAGTGGTTATGTTTGTGAATGGCTGTTCATAAGAGAAGGTGAATTCCCAGAGTCAATAGAGCGTCGAATAAATTATTTCCTTGTATCCGTCTCAGTAAGTTCGAATTTCGCCAAGGACAACTTGGCATTTGAACTCAGGACGTAAAGTAGGAAGAAATGCCGATAAGCATTTCTACCGGCGCAATAACAATTCTGTCAGCTTGCCGCCCTTGACTAATATTCACTTCCTAGTTTACAGTTTCACCATCTGCACCATCTGCACAATAAATGCCCCTCAGTATATCCAAGACTTAGTCCTCTTCGCAACAACACTCTCACCCCCGCTGGATAGGGGCTACCTGAAAGAAGTTTAAAGCTCATAGTCTTCCAGCTTGAGGGCGGGTGAATGCGTTCTAGAAATTCTAGTCTCACTGATGGCGTAATTTTGCTAATGGATTAATTGTTAAAAAGAATATGAATATTTAATTCAGGCCATTCATTACGGGAGAATAATATAGTCAACTTTGTCAATCCCAGCACTAAAGAGGTATTTAATCATCTAAATAAACAAAAGCGAAGGAAATTTCGAGTGGTTGTATACTGTCAACTTAACGTGACAGTCCCGTAAGGGAATTTCACCACTGCTGTTTAGCCCTAGGAAGCATCGACGCTTCCTGTCGGCCTTGACACCTTTCCTGTGTCCTTATATATTTACGAAGGGGAGACAAACACCTCCAACAGCTAGGCCTGCATCTAAAGACATGCATGTTTCTGGGTCTTGCCCATCATCAGTCTAGAGTAGCAAAGGCCTGCTAGCTGAATATATTTGTCTAGACTTCGTAAGTTGACATTATACAACCACTCTCTCGCTCCACTACTGCACATATCTCTATGAGATATTTAGAAATTTAATATTTCTGAAGGAAATTTCGTTTACAATTAAATTTGAACTTACTATGGAAAACAGTGTGACTTAATACCCTGAGAAAAACACATTCAGTGCCTGCTAGCAAAAAGCAAGGATTTATATAGATACTAGACCATACATATTTCTTTGTGCGATGGAACTTTATTTATAAAAACAAATCTGTGTGTTAATTGTGCTTATTTAATATATGAAAGAACGAAGAGTGTCGAAAGCAGTTTCTGTAAGAATTAAACAGCACTAAGGAGGAAATAAACCGATAAAAAAATACAAGGGATGTATCACCCACACTATCAATCCTTTCATGGAATTATATAAATTTATAAAGTAAAGCCTCTGCATATTATAATATGTACAGGGATTGTGGTAGAATCGATAGCAAACCGGGCAAAATGCTTAGCGGCAATTCGTCCGTCGTTACGTTCTGAGTTCAAATTCTGCCGAAGTCGACTTTACCGTTTATCCTTTCGGGATCGATAAAATAAGTACCAGTTTAGTATCGGGGTCCATATCATCAAATTATCCCCTCCTTCAAAATTGCTGGTGTTGTGCCCAATTTTGAAACCAATAAGCACCGTGACATTACTAATTATTTTAGGTGCGTACGTTGTTGCAAGAAGACATATTATATTGGTTGTCTGAGTCTTGAACCCAGTTGAACATCCAAGACAAAGAGGGCTGGAGAGAGAAAGAGAAAGAGAGAGAGGGGAGAGAAAGGGGATTAGAACTAGCTGCTAGTTGATAGCCATAAAGGTCTGAGTACGGTGGTGCAACTTGAATATTGCGTTTCGGATGGACAAAACGCTTCATAGAACAAATGAAATGCATTGTCCAAGGAAAGAGCGAACTGCCCGGTCGCAAATTTTTTTTCCCGCGACAGTTCCGGACCTCAGTAAAAAACTCATTTGCATACAGCCAATCAGAGCTCACCTTGAAAATCCACATACTGTGTACTACTACAGTACAGCTAGTCAGGCATAGAATAGTGTATGCTACTCTGTGAGTACAGCATAGCAGGTTTCACATAAGCACCACATCCCCCCAACCATCTTTATTGATCACTTGAGCACCATCTCTATATGGAGCTAACATTAGGTACCTATGCCCAGACTGAAATTAGTGGTACTGCATGGACCCATTGATATATGCTAGGAGGGTGCAATACGACACAACACCACACTGATTACGATGTTTCCAGATCAACACCAACGTTTTAAATTAGGAATGTACAAAATCAGTAAAAAAATTCGGAAACTACACTCATTTACATTTTCTAATAGATTACACAAATTGGCAACACTTATGGCATCATTGGTGAGCAGCGCTCCATTCACTTTATACACAAAATTTCAAATTTTTCTATAACGTACAATTTCCACTGAGCTCAACCAGATTATTTTCGTGACTAGATGGACACTAGTTTGATAGTTGAGCTCTGATTGGCTGCATGCACTTGAGTTCATAACTGGGGTCAGTAATTCTCGTGGGAAAATATTTCACTGTCCAGTCAAGGAACCGAACGCAGGAGCTTAGGATCATGAAGCGAATTCTGTAACTTCATGCCCACGCACCAATACTAATCTGTAAATTAAAATAAATAAAAAATGGATACAGATTCTTGGCAACAATTTTTGTCAGGGATTCGCCACTGGTAATCCACAAAAAGAAACAAAAAACAAATAAAAGAACACAAGAAAACCAAATATACAAACAAAGAAAGCAAAATACAAAACACAAAATGGAAGCACAATTATGACTGGCAACCGCGTTTTTTTTTTATTAATGAATTTCATGCGTAGATGGTATTTCAAAGATCGCGACCTTTTCCATTCATTTTAATACAGCTGACCTTTTCTGTTATCCTAATATTTCACACGTCTGGTCTTTGTTGTTGATTCATGACTTACGCGAACTTATTTACAAATAAGTAGTGAATAAATTTACATAAAAAAAATAATAATATTCACAACAGGAATGGCAAATATTTATCTAGTCCTTTAGTCTATGTATTGCCATTGAGACAAGTGTTCAATAAATTCTGATCGATATGACAAGTGATTGCCTTGTGTCTGTGTGTGTATGTGTGTATGTGTGTGTATGCATGCGTGTGTGTTGTGTTGTGCTATGTTGTGTGTGTGTGTGTAACTGTGTGTATATGTGGTTAGTTCTGTTGCTAATACAGTTCTATATTTAAGAGATGAGGAATTATGTACGTTACTTGCATTATTTACATTTGACGAATATTTCTCCTTATCTTGTTTGTTGTTAACACCTGCTGATATACTCTCTAACCTTCGTCAGGTGTCTTGGGGAAATTTCGATCCTGGGTTCTCATTCCTATGGTATTTTTCGAAGTTATTATTATGTGTGTTAGAAGATACTCGCCAAAGATGCCGTGCAGTAGGACTGAACCTGAAACCACGTCGTTCCTAAGCGAGCTTCTTAACCACATGGCCACCTACATGGCTAATATCGTTAAAGAAAACAAGACATCATTTTTGCTATAGGCACAAGGCCTGAAATTTTTGGGGAGGGGAGTCATTCGATTAGATCGACTCCAGTGCGCAACCGGTTCTTAATTTATCGACCCCGAAAGGATGAAAGGCAAAGTCGACCTCGGCGAAATTTGAACTCAGGACGTAAAGACAAATGAAATACCGCATATGGCGTAGTGGATAAGAGCGCGGGCTACTAACCCCAAGATTCCGTGTTCGATTCCAGGCAGTAACCTGAATAATAATAATAATAATAATAATAATAATAATAATAATAATAATAATAATAATAATAATAATAAAATAATGATAATAATAATAATAATAATAATAATAATAATAATAATAATAATAATAATATATTCCTATCATGCCTAATGCATTAGGCATGATAAAAAATATTCAGACAAATACATAACAAAAACACCAGGACTTACAAACACATATAACATACAGAAAATTGCACTCCTAGGCACTGCACACATCCTACGCAGAACACTTTCCATACAATAACCATCAGAGCATCACAACAAATCACAGCACATACCCAAGGCACACAGAGCTGCGCTCGGTAGTGAAGTGAAAGCACGCTATAAAAATAAAACTACTGAATGATAATAATAATAATAATAATAATAATAATAATAATAATAATAATAATAATAATAACATCGAAAAATACGTTAGGAATGAGAACCTAGGTTCGAAATTTCCCCGAGACACCTGATGACGGCTGGAGGGTATATCACCACAAACGTTGTGTTAACAACAAACAAGATGAGGACAAATATCCGTCAAATGTAAATAATGTAAATAAAGTGCTGTTGATAATGGGGTATAAAAAGAGATTGTAACATTCAAACATTATTTTTGTTTTTCTCGAAAACGGCGATGGGGCAGAATCGTTTGTCTGTCCTTGTTTGTCGTCTGTGTTTAGCTCCTTGTGGGTAGTAAAGAAATAGGTATTTCGTCTGTCGCTACGTTCTGAGTTCAAATTCCGCCGAGGTCGACTTTGCCTTTCATCTTTTCGGGGTCGATAAATTAAGAATAGGTCGCGCACTGGAGTCGATCTAATCGACTGGCCCCCTTCCCCAAAAATTTCAGGGCTTGTGCTTATAATACAAAGGATGTTTTTTTTGTTTTTCTCTAACGACATTAGCCATGTAGGTGGCTATATGGTTAAGAAGCTCGCTTTGGAACCATGTGGTTTCAGTTTCAATACCACTGCTCGGTATCTTTGGCGAGTATCTTCTACTACAGCCTCAGGCCGGTCAAAATCTTGCGGATAGTTTTTGATTAATGGAAACTGTGTGGAATCTCATTGTATATACACGCACATAATAATACATACATACACACACACATGTATATATACATATATATATATATATCTGTGTGCGTGTGTGTGTGTGTATGTGTGTTTCCATATGCATATGTGTGTATATCTCTGTGTTTGTGTTGTCCTCCACCCTTCACTTAACAACTGGTGTTGGTTTATTTACGTCTCCGTAAATCAACTGTTCGGCGAAAATGTCTGATAGGATAACTAACTGATTCAAAAGAAAATTATTACCGAGGTCAATCTGTTCGACTAAAACACTTCTAGACGATTATCCCTGAATGGATGCAGCCCAATGACTAAAGCAAGTAGAAAAATCACTTTGATTCGACCCCGTAACACCTAACAAATGTAGTTGTTAGTGATATAAGGGATTCAAATAACTCCCTATTACTGCTGTAGGTGTTTGGCTCCATATAGTTTTGAGAAGGTAGTCAAATGGCGTTTGTTAAACACTTAAAAGTCTGAAAATTGTGTTGGACAAACAGAATAACTTATGCCGTTATATCAGAGGAAAAGAGATGTGATGTTTATGGTTTTCACGAAGGTACTGAGTGTTATTTAATGACATGTAAATGGCTTTAACTGGGGATTGAAAACTGAGTTGTGGTTTTGCTTTTTAAAATACAATTTATGTCAGATTTAGTGAACCATAGCGTCGGTAGTTACAAATTTCTAATGAGGTCATTCCTTGATTTATTGTGCTTATAACAACAACGGTGCCTCTGTACAACACGTTGCCGAATAAACACGACATACTGTACTGTTTATCCATTTTCTTGCGGATGTTTACATTTTTTGCCGATAAATGTTGTTGGCGTCTTTCGTCGTTTCAATGAATGATGGTCCAGGAACACACAGCTGGAAAATGTTTGCAGAAGTTTGGGAAACGATCATTACCTTATGACCGCCTGTTTGCCGAACCAACGCTGAAGGCTTCTCGTAGCATTCTCTACCTGTTCCTCACACCGCGTTCCCTATCGCTAATGGACTTACGAGGAAAGTACGACTGTGTCGGTGCTGGTGTCTTAGTTTGAAGAACAACTTGAACGATGGATAATTATTCTGGGATAAGGTTTTACAGAACTCCCCTCTCTCTCCCTCTCTCTCTCTCTCTCTCATACACACACACTATCGTCCTTCAAATTTGAATTGGTCTGATGCAACATTACCACAATCCCAGTCACTATCAGGTGTTATTTATATGAAGTTACCTTCAGGTAGTGGATGGAGGCACATGGCCTTTTGTTTAGAGCAGCGGACGCGCGGGTTCGAATCGCAGGCCGGGCGATGTGTGTGTTTATGAGCGAAACACCTAAGCACCACGCGGCTCCAGCAGAAGGTAATGGTGAACTTCTGCTGACTCTTTCGCCACAGCTTTCTGTCCCTCTTTTCCTCCTGCATCTTACAGCTCACCTGCGATGGACTGGCGTCCCGTCCAGGTGGGGAGCCTATACGCCAAGGAAACCGGGAAACCAGCCCTTATGAGCCAGGCGTGGCTCAAGAAGGAACAAATAAACCTTTTAGTGAAGTCAAGTGGCTTAGTGGTTAGAATACTCGGCTCACAACCGTAAGGCCGTGAATTTGATTCTTGGGCGATGTGTTGTATCCTTGAACAAGACAATTTATTTCTCATTGTTCCAGTGCAGGCAAGAATGAGTTGTATCTGTAATTCAAAGAGCCATCCGTGTTACATTCTGTGTCACACTAAATTTCTCTGAGAACTATGTTAAGGGTACGCGTGTGTAAGGAGTGCTCAACCGCTTGCTCATTAATTTCACAAGTAATCTGTTAGGTTGATGGAATCAAGGGGAACACCCGCAGTCGTAACTAACAGAGATCCAGACCACCTACTTTTAGATGAGAAGCTGAAGAGCTGGATTTTCTCATCTACCTGGGGTCTGTTGTGGTGTCCACGAGTGACCTTCTTCGGAAGGCATTTCCGTGACATATTAATTAACCAATCCCTGGGACACTAGGAGGTGAAACAACTCCGAGTCAGAGTAGATCTAAGAAAAGTATTGGGGAAGAGTTGGTTTAAATTCATATCAAGAACAATCAAAAACAGGAAAGATATTCACCACTTCAAATACAATATATCAGTTAACATAGTAATTAGGGCTGCCAGGGGCTTCAAGGCTCTTTTTAGCCCGAGGTTTTCTTGGTGTCCATGGCACATAACCGACTAACCTCTTTGTCACTGGGTTAGTCACAGTTGGTGCTGGTATTCATCTTTAGCTGAGTGAAGTGGAATAACACGAAATAAAAGATTCAGCTTAGGCACCGAAGGCGCCGTTTAGCCTCGGAATCGAAACCACAATCTTTCAATCATGAGTTCAACACCCTAACAACTAGTCCACGCACTTTGCTACTGTATTAATTAGAACACCTTAAAATCTCTAAAATGTTATTCTGCTTGTCTTTTAGCTCGTAGCAGTCAGCGTGCTGCACATTCGAGAACCTTAACTATGGAACAAAATCGGTGACATAATCTTGCTAGTTGTTATAAATCACTTTATAAGCATTGATACCAGTAACCTCATGTGGTCCATGCAATCAGCTAGAAAACATCACTAGCCATTATTATGACGATAATGAAAATAATTTATTTACGACGATGATAAAAGAAATCAACATAACTATGTGATATAATACCCTATATTACTTCAAATCGTGGAGGCGCAATGGCCTAGTGGCTAGGGCAGCGAACTCGCGGTCGGGGGATCGCGGTTTCGATTCCCAGACCTGGCGTTGTGTGTGTTTATTAAGCGAAAATACCTAAAGCTCCACGAGGCTAAGTAGGGGTGGTGGCGACCCCTGTTGTACTCTTTCGCCCCAACTTTCTCTCACTCTTTCTTCCTGTTTCTTGAGTAACGCTGCGATGGACTTCAATGGACTGGTGTCCCGTCCAACTGGGGGGGGGGCACACATAAGCCAAAGAAACCGGGAAATCGGGCCCATGAGACTGGCTAGGTTTGAAAAGGGCGCATAAATAAAAATATTAGTTCAAACATTTTATGTTATCAGTTGCTTTACGGGTGCTAGGGTAGATGGCTGACAGTATTCGTTCAAGACCTTTATGTTCTGAGTTCAAATCTTGCCGAGATTAACTTTGCGTTTTATCCCTCTGTACTCGAGAAAGTGAAGTTCCTGTCAAGTCTTGTGGTGAATTTATTCATCTCACCCATTTATTGAAATTTCTCGGTATGAGCCGAATACCATTAACGATTAGTAAGCTTTAGAGCTGTTCGTACAGATATTATCATGAATAGGCAGGAAGAACTATACAACTGAAATGCAAACCTTCAACAACTAAACTGTGGCGTTGTGGGGATATCGTATGAAATTGGATTGAAAGTCAGTCGGACGGACTGTGCCTCTACTTGGGTGGTAGACTTGACTCTTGACCCAGTTTAACACCCCCTCACCTGGCACCTTTGAATATACTATAGTATTTTAAAAACAAGTTAAAATCTAATTGCTTTTAGTTGTTATCTCGAATGTAAATTATTTGATAAACTTATCTATATCTGTCAGTCGTGATGAGGTGTAGAATACAGCTGTTTATGTGAAATTTGGTTGCTGTCGGGTTACAGGAAACGGGATAAAGCGTGATTATATTTAGAATGTATTTTTCTCTTATTCTTTTTTATGTCTTAGCCAGTGGGAGGAGATATACCATTGCTTATAAACTTTTCCAGGTGGAGGAGGGCAGCCGGTTATTATCAGACAGGGGTCTTAATGCGAATACACTCAAAATATTAAACGTCAGTTTTGTAGTAAAGAATGGCATCATGTTGGTAGTGTTAAAGCCAGGCAACTAGACAAGTATAATACGTACAGACAGATGAAGTTAATCTGACAGGTTTCTATACAATTTTGGTGAATACGACATGTTTTGGAGCGGCGAATTTGCCCCCGCCTAAATAAGGTCACTGATTCGATATTGACCTATTTGACATGAGACATGTTGTCTCCCGGTCGTTGTGACACTGTGGTAATTTGGTTTTTATACTAGTTGATGGCTAGTTTGCAATTACAACTACTAAGCTACTTGACTGAAAAACTTTGACTATTGTTCTGCATCAATTTGTATGTATGATGTTTGGTAAAATATTGACGCAACGTGGAACGTAAAAATATTTAGACAAAGGATTTTTCCTCATTTCTGAGAAAGTAAAATTGACAGTGAATTTAAATTTTGGCGCTGAAAGCCAAAAATCGGAGAGGAAGGGAGAGAGATAGGGAAAGAGAGAGCGATATAGAGAGGGTGATAGAAAGAGAGAGAGAGAGAGGTTAAGATGTATTAAATGACCGTAGCGCTTACTAATACGCCTCTCTCATTCAATCTCTTATTGTTATTTATGCGCCCTTTTCAAGCCTAGCTAGGCTCTCATGGGCCCGGTTTCCCGGTTTCTGTGACGTATGTGTCCCCCCGCCCAGTTGGACGGGAAGCCAGTCCATCGCAGCGTTACCCAAAATAAACAGGAAGAGAGAGTAAGAGAAAGTTGGGGCGAAAGAGTACAACAGGGGTCACCACCACCCCCTGCCAGAGCCTTGTGGAACTTTCTAGGTGTTTTCGGTCAATAAGCATACACAACGCCCGGTCTGGGAATCGAAACTGCGATCCTCGGACCGCGAGTCATTCTATCTGTATGCATACATATCTGCGTGCGCATACGTGTGTGTAAGTGTGTGTGTGTGTGTGTGTGTGTGTGTGTGTGTGTGTGTGTGTGTGTGTGTGTGAGTGTGTGTGTGTGTGTGTGTGTTAGCCTCCAGAATCAAAGAATACTGTTTCCAAAGTGCCATTGCTAAAACAGGTTTAATGCCAAAGCAGCGGTGCAAAATTGTCTCATTCAGAATTTCCCTGAATCCAAATTCACTTACAAAGATTCGAGAAACCAAATGCTATGGCATCGGACATTTTTGCAAAGTGCCGCAGAGTGGAATCGAACCCAAAAGAGAACTACTTCGATCCGAAGAAGCTCTCTCAATTACGACGTCATGCGAGAGCTGGGCTAGTAGCAAAAAAGGAGAAAGAGAAACAAAGAAATTGATTAAAACTTTCGAATTTGCTAAAACTCCATTCTTAAGTAATGAAATATTTCAATTCATCAAACTTGTAGTAGTAGTAGTAGTAGTAGTAGTGGTGGTGGTGGTTGTGGTGGTGGTGGTAGTGGTGGTGGTGGTTGCGGTGGTGGTGGTGGTGGTGGTTGTGGTGGTGGTGGTGGTGGAGATGGTAATGATGGTGGCTGTGTTGGTTTATATAATATTGCCAGAAATAATGGCCGCGGTGTTAATAATAGTAATACCAGTAGTAGTATTAGTATTAGCAGTAGCAATAGTAATAATGGTAATAGTAGTAGCTATTGTAGTAGTAGAAGTGGTAGTAATAGTTACTGTGGTAGATTGTAGTCGCAGTAGTAGCGGTGTGAGGTGGTAGTAGTAGTAGTAGTAGCAGAAGTAGTTATTGTAGTAGAAGTAGTAGTAGTTGTGGCAGTAGTAGCGGTGTGAGGAGGTAGTAGTAGTTATTGTAGTTGTAGTGGTAGTAGTTGTAGTGGTAGCAGTGGTGGCGGTGGTGGCGATGGCGTTAGCGCTGTATAGTTATTTATATGGAGGTTCATTATACACCTTGATATATGCATATATGTATACACTATATTATCTAAACTTACATATTTCCGGGAGTGGCTTTTATATTTCAAACTCTATACACCACCATGTCTTATGCATTATTTATTATTTTCAACAATGAACTTTTCCGCATACATAAATGCATTCCCATATAAACTAGCACATCATTTTAAAATCTCCGAGGAAGCTGTGGGGTGATACGCAAGCACTCAGATCTGAGCGCACTGCATCGTATAACAGAAAGAGTAATGAGCCAATGAACTTCAATGCTCGATTTCCAATTCCTTTGGCTTTCATTTGATTTCATATCACGCTCCGTACTCGACCAACGTTTTATTCTGAAGCAGCAAGTACAAATTGAGTACTAACACCAGGTTATTAGCATCGGCATGACTAAGCTATATATATATATATATATATATATATATATATAGCCATTCGATGTATATAAAATGAAAATAGGAAACCTACTGAATTTTTATCATTAAATAATATTAAGAAATGTATTTAAAAAATGAAAAATATTTCGAGTATTTTTGAGGTATAAGTAATTTATTGCATATAAATATTGGTTTCAGATGTTGGTCAAAAGTTTTGGGAGACGGGCCAAGTCAATTGAGTCGACCCCAGTGGTACTCATTTTATCGACTTCGAAAAGATGAAAAGCAAAGTTAACCGCGGCGGAATTTGAACTTAGAACGCAAAGACGAACAAAATGTCGCTAAGCATCTTGGCTGGCGTGCTAATAATACTGCCAGCTTGCCGAGCGATTGCATATAAATGTTAACAACAAAATCTTGTTTACATCTCCAATGGCCATATGGACTTCCCAAGGACTAATGACCATATAGACCTCAAAAGGGCCATATAGACCCCAGTTTAGAACTACTGGCATACATACATTTTCAGTGGTTTGATGATTAATTTTCCGATATGTTTGTAAAGTAACAGGTCAGTCGGTCAGAAGAGAAATGCTACAAAACTTAGCGACCTTACATGTGTATGATGATTAGTATAGAAATTTTCGTGTAAAAACCTGTCTTATTCTTCCTTGCGTGAGAGATAAAGTAGGTTTATTGGTCGTTGCTTTGATTATATGATTTTGTCAAATCCATGGATGGTAGACCGAAGCTCACTCCCAAACCACGATTAAAAGCCATTGAGGGCGTAAGCCCTGAAAAGATTTTGGTACCCCCGTATGTATGTAATTCTAAATGCAAAACGATAATACTCCTTAAAATAAAACTCACTGTAAGATGGAAAATAATGTTTATTTATGTATATCTCTATTTCTTTTTGAAAAGCTTTCTCATACTTTTTTTTATTAATTGCAAAGTCTTAGATCAGATCCTCAAAACTGCTTTTACCTAATAAAAATATTCTTACGTAAGACATCTCGAAAATTAGTTTAGCATGTTTGAAGTGATTTCTTTTCTGCCGTAAACTATTTACCATTTCTCTGCTTTCCCTTGATGCCCTAAGCACGTGCTTATGTTGATTAATAGTTAATCAAGCACTGTTCCCTCCCACTAATCACGGTGACCCTCGAAAGTGACAGATACAACAACTGTCTTTGGGTTAACAAATAAAAATCAAAAGAAGATTTTTGAGCATATTAAGTAAATGCAGTCTCTACTGTTGGAGACAAATCTCTACATTATGCTGTACGTCGGGATCTTTTTCTGAAAGCGACAAATATCTTCTGGTTTATTTGTTTCTAATTTATAGAAACCGAATGAAGAAATTATTCAAGAAATTACGAAAATTCTTCAAATGGTTCCTTCTATCTGCCTACATTAGCAGTCAAATCTCACTAATTTCACATCCTACAATATTTAAAAAAAAGGCAAAGTGCTCATTAAATATTGTATTCCTATATACACTATCTCTATGGTTACCGTTGGAATACCTTTAATTTAAGATTTACATAATTACGAAGTCGAGTATCGAGGAACAACAGTGACAAACACAATAGGCGTCAATTTTTTTAAAATATAAATCTGATATCAATGGGATAAGTCACTGATATAATTGCGGGTTGTAATTATCTCAGGAGAACATTATATTTTTATATGTCAGCGTGTGAATTGTGTGAGGGAGACCCACGCAGAAAGATACCACAGTTGATTTGTGGGAAATAACGGGAGAGGTTAGCGGCCATAACCTCGGGTCAAACATTAATTGATCTAACATTGGTTCTGACTCACTTAGCAGAGATTTCCATTATTACAGAAACTGGCGAATGGCCTGTTTGTTCGAAGGTAGACTGAAAATCTTGTATACAATCTTCATGTTTGTGGACACTTGTCTAATGTATTCTGAATCCCTGTGAAGTAGCAAAGTTTCTTATAGAATTTGTCGAAAATTACGACAACTATCTTTATTATAATTCACCAAATTATATTACCGTCATTGACATGCTATATTCAACTTCCTTTATAACATGCAATAGTTCTGACGTTAAGGTCAGCATAACTGGATATTATGGCAGTATTTTAGCGTAGCAATAACCGAATTGATAAATTATTGGCTTGTATCTTCAATATTTGTACAACGATGTTGGAATTGCATTGCGTCTACAGGTAAAGCATTTATATGCATTTACCCAGTTATGATATTCTCATTTCATCTACAATAAAATATTTGAATCTCAAGGTAGGAACGACAACAAGTTCAACCGTGGAGTATGCAGCTTCATTTTCTTGCTTGATAGGTGTTATTTATCGACGATGGCTACTAAAGGCCACGACACTAGGGTGTCGGACAACCGGCTAAACGGTTTGTTTGTTTGATGCTCGTATATTATAAGCGGCGCTACGCTACGTTCCCGGAGAAGATATGTATTTTTAAACATGTTTATTAGGCAAGCACAGCAGAATAACTATCACGAGATTATCGTTAGATTCAGTAATAAATTCAATCTTTGTCGCAGCTGTGAATGAAAGAGTATTCATATAATATTAGTCAGATCAGGTTTTAAATTTCTATATCTCGTACCTGTCTAAAATGTATCAAATTATGGGAAACACCTCAGTCTAACCGTCTTTGTGACTGAGGTGTTCTAATAAGAGAGAAACGTGTCCAGAGTTATCATTATACGTGCCTACGGTCAGACTCAGTTTATTTAATGAAATACTAAATATATTGATGTATAAATAATCAGTACCGCTTTCAGAGAAGACAGAGAAATAGTGTGTGGTCAAGTGAGTTGTTGAACCTTATGACGAGAGAAACACGTGTCCAAAGCTGTTCTATTACTTTCAAGTCAATAAATTCTCTTTTTCTTCATAGAATGTCGAGTTTGGAGAGTTCTTGATACTTGCTTATTGAGATTATCTCCCCTTTAATGGCACCTCAAACAATTCGTCTTTCTTCTCTAGAATCAGAGATAATTTCTATATATTGTGTTCCACCCCTCCCCCACATACATACAGAGAGAGAGTGTGTGTTGGAGGGGAGAGAGAGAGAGAGAAGCATATACTGACATGCATATACATGTATACATACATACAAAGATATATATATATATATATATATATATATATATATATATATATAAATATATGAGTGCTATATGTGCATTCGTATGTATATATATAAATATATATATATGAATACACAGACATACACACACGTATATATGCATATATATGATTACATACATACACGCATATGCTCGTGTCTGTATATTTAGGACGGAATATATATATGCAGGTCCATACACATATGTATTTGTATATGTACATATAAGTAAGTATGTACCTAACTGTGTGTATACATAAATATGCACACATATTTATATGCACACATATTTATACATGTGTGTATATATATATATGCCTATATATATACAACAATATATATGTATATATACATACATATATATATATATATATATATATATATATATATATATATATATATATATATATATACACACATTCGCACGCGCACACATATGTCTACATTATAGAGTCTGCTATCAGAATTAATCGGTTATACATATTTCAGCCAGCAACGACAAAATCGATAGCTACCAATATATATATATATATATATATATATATATACATATATCTACAAGGAACTATAATTGTCACCAGACAGGAAATAATAACTATCGTGCGGCACATAAAATAGTAATTGCAATCGCCGAATGTCAGATGCTAATTGGAAATTGCTACAATAAAGTGTAACTGCAATTAATACTCCAAAATAGCGTTAGGAAGCTCTTAATTTTGTGACGATATCATAGTGTGTGACATGCTAATTACAACTAATAATAACATGGAGATGTCATTACAATTAGGTTTATAAAAATAATAAGTTTACTTTCTATTCGGGATATCTAATTACAGTTATGTTGGGGAATGTAAGGTGAGAAGAGGGAGTAATGACTGACAGAATTGGTAGGAAAGTATGGTGAAGCACCGTTATGAACGTACATATTTGGAGTTCCAGTTCAGACGGTTTTAAGCCTTTGTGTTTCTTGTCATTTACGTCAGTGATGACGTCACCGTGCTTGAGATTAATTTGGCAATAGTTGCGGCCATGTTGCTTCAAATTATATTTTACTCTCTTAAAGGAGGAAGGGCACATTGAACAATACGGAAGAAATGGAAGAGAAAGAATGGTCAAGATTGAAATGTCTTTGATCATAATCTATTCAATTACGGTTGTGCTGTAGCTAAACAAGCAGTCATATAATCATATGATTAAGGGCCTTCTAGTTATGACGCAGTTCTAATTATGAGTGCATGACCCAATACGTACGTTTCTAAAAGACGTGGCGCTGTGTGTGGTTTGATAGCAATTTAACTGCTCCTTTTAAAATGTCGGGAGATCGCAAAGAATATACCTTATTGATTCAAATGTATCAGTCGTACAGTGTAGCCCAATTCAAAAGCTTCTACTGCTTTTGCTTAACATAAATTTTATTTGTGTCTCTGTAACAAATGTATTAGAGCGGTAACAAGCATGGCAATGTTAGTCATGGGCTAACCTAGTGGCATCTGGTTGCATCTCTACGTTGATTTCCAGAAGATACCAATCTATTTGTCTTAGCAGGAAATAACTTAGAAAGGCTTATACACCACACTCTCTTATTTTCATTATACTATCAATCTTTTGTTCTCTGCTGTCCACTGTTTTATATTTCATTTATATGAAGTTTAGTTTAATCTGAAGATTATAGACTTGATGCGAATTGGTTTAAGAGCTAACACCTTTTATTATCCCCCATAGTGAAGCAACAACTGAAGAGCTAGAGATGGCACCAGAGAAGCTGAGATTGAGACGGCCTCTCTCTCTATTTCATTACTTGAATTTAGCCGTAACATTCAGTCGTTTAGATATTTTGGGGAAAGGCACACACACACACCACAACGTCACATTTCTTCTTGCCTGCCTATTAATTATAAAACTTGAGTTGCTTTAACTACAAGGACGCGTGGCCTAGTGGGTACAGTGTTACATTCATTATCACCGGATCATGTTTTCGATTCCCGGATTGTACGGTGCGTTCTCTTCTCGAGCAAATAATTTTATTTCATGTTGCTTCAGTCTTATTTCTTTATTGCCCACATAGGGGTTAAACATAGAGGGGACAAGCAAGGACAGACAAAGAGATTAAGTCGATTTCATCGACCCCAGTGTGTAACTGGTACTTAATTTATCGACCCCGAAATGATGAAAGGTAAAGTCGATCTCGGCGGAATTTGAACTCAGAACGTAAAGACAGACTAAATACCTATTTCTTTACTAACCACAAGGAGCTAAACACAGAGGGAACAAACAAGGACAGACAAACGGATTAAGTCGATTACCTCGACCACAGTGCATAATTGGTACTTAATTTATCGACCCCGAAAGGATGAAAGGCAAAGTCGACCTCGGCAGAATTTGAACTCAGAACGTAACGGCAGACGAAATACCGCTAAGCATTTCGCCCGATATGCTAACGTTTCTGCCAGCTCGCCGCCATGTTGCTTCAGTCTACAAAAGTAAAGAAGTAAACTTGACAGACTGGCGTTCCATTCATTGGGGAGTACCGTGATCTCCGGCACCATACGCCTTGGAAACAGAGAAACCAGCTTTATGAGTCCTAGGACTCAAGTAATGTCAGTGAGTCAAACAAACACATGAAATCAATACAGAGGAAAACTTGGCGTAGTTGCAATTCCTTTTCTATTGGTTGAAGCTAGACATACTTCTGATATAGAATGTCGTTGGGAAAGGCATGAATATCACCAAATCAAATTTCCGCTTACCTAGTGAATATAAGTGCTCTGTATGACATGGCAAAGTATACAATGTGAAGGTGCGTGGCTTAGTGTTCAGCCTATTGATCTCACGAACATAAAGTCGTGCGTTCGATGCCAGGAGAAACGTTGTATCCTTGAGCAAAACTCTTTATCTCCCGTTCTTCCAGTCCACTCAACTGGCAAAAATGAGTTGTACCAGTAATTCAAAGAGCCAGGCTTGTCTATGTCACGCTGAATCTTCCTGAGAAGTATGCTAAAGGTACATTTGTCTGTGGAGCATTCAGCCATTTGTTACTTTCACGAGCAGGTTGTTCCATTGATCGGATCAGCTGGAACACTAGTCGTCGTAACCGACGGAGTACCAATGAATATAATCTGATATAGAAGAAATTAAAATTATATTAACGAATAACGAGATGCAGTACAATCTTCACCTCACTAGTTGAAACTAGTCATGCACACCAGATATTTGGGTAACTCGTTGGATAAAGCACGAAAATCATATCTTATTTCCCACTGTTATAAAATGTAAGGCCTTTATGTGTCTAACTAAAGCATGTAACTAATGTAGACGGAGCAGATACACAACAGAAGAGGTGGAACTTCATTGTAATTTGAATATGTTTAATATATTCACATCAACGACTAAATTTGAAATATTTATGGTGAGAAAACTTAATGTTATCAACGATTTAGATGACAATTAAGGGAGATAATTATGGGTATGTTTAAGTCTAGAAGGTTAGAACTCCTTAGCGAAGCACAGAGTTCGCTGTAATTGTCGATATAGCGATGAGAGAATCAATTAGTAGATAGAAAACATTGCATGTTAGTAATAATGAAAACTGCTAATTTGTATAATGCCTACAAAACCGATACATACACACATGGTTGGAGTCAATTCAGGATCGAGTGAGTCCACTCCTTAAACTCAAAGAGTCTATAGCAGGTGTGGGGAAACTTTTTAGTATGGCGGGAAAAAATTTCCAATGGAAAAGGTCCGCGGGCGGACCACAAGTTCTAATTCGTATTGGTGTAACTCTTGTGTATATGTAAGTATAATTCGATATACATCAATAAAGATATGTTTAACACATTGAATTAATACGTAACATCTTCATTAACACCGCCACTGAATGTAGGACGTTTGTATTACTTATGCGGTATTCTATATTTTCAGCTAGAGTGTAGTTAGGTCCCAAGCGTATGGCACAAACTTAGCAAAATGTGTTTTATAGTGAAAACAAAATTTCCATTGAGATGGCAATTAGCGGACGATTTCTGTTCGAGTCTGTTTTAAGTTATAGTGGAAACGCGACTTATGTCGCAAATAGGCATACGAATATTGTATAAATTTTATAATTGAAAAATTTATTACCTTTTGTACATACGAGTATATCAGCCTGCAGGCGTAAGAAAATGTCGGGGTTTAACCCACCCCTGGTCTATATATTTCTCTGCCCGAAATTGTTCACAGTGGATAAAGTGTTGCAGTGCCCTGAACCCATTTTTAGCACAGCCATATGGAGCACCAGTGGCAGAACAGAGATTGAAACGCCAAGAAAGGAATTGCTCTTCTGGATGTTTGTAAGAGTTTATCTTCTCCCCGAAAAAAGTTTTAACAAGTACTAGGGTCTTTCAATCCCAGTCGTTAGCGGTCTCCCACTTCTAGCTATGGGATGGTCGGTGACTCTAGTAAGTTTCTTCGTCTTTTGACAGGCTTAGTCGGGTAGCCGATTTAGTCGCCGCCTGCTCGAAAATGGGGCACATTGTACTCGGTTACACGTTCTCAGTAGCACCAACAGCGACAAAACTATGCAAGACTTTTCTCAGGTTTAAAATGTGACATAGTTTACGTTATCTACATTCCAAAGATGGAGCTTTGTAGCTGTATTAGAAACTAGCTCCATCTTCAGAGAAAGAATTTAAAAGATTAAAACCAGAAAAGAAACATACACGCTTACATACATACATACATACATACATACATACATACATACATACATACATACATACATACATACATACATTCGTACATACATACATACATACAGCACTTAACAGGCAAATAACAAATACAATCTATAAGGGGAACAGTAAAAGTATGCAAGACTTTACTCAAGTTTAAAATCTAACATTGCTGTGTTATACACATTTGAAAGATGTTGCTTTCTATCTTTGAAACTAATTCCTTCCTTACAAGAATATTTCAAATAATTCAATATAGAAGAACACACACACACACAGACACACACACACACGCACACATACATGCATACATACATACATACATACATACATGCATGCATACATACATACATACATACATGCATGCATACATAGAAGCATGTACAATATATAATGCATGATCGCTAGTTTTGAATTTAGAGCTCCGCATACATTATTTTCATTCTCTTTGCTTTCAGTATAGAGGTTTGGTTACTACTATAAGTAGTAGTATCACTAGTTATACTATATATATATATATTCATATACATACATACATACATACATACATATATATATATGTGTGTGTGTGTATGTATGTATGTATATATGTATGTATGCATGTATATAAGAAAGATTAATTTCTGAATAGAGCTGACGTGAAGTACGATCCATTGACCCCTCTGTCACTAGTCTGACATATTATCAATTCGGCCATCTGCGTCGCTTTCGTTTTTTTTTTTCTTTCTTTCCTTTCGGTACTGGTTATACAAATAATTCAATATTTTGTATCCAGCGCCAAACACAACAGTCAAATCAAAATCAGTATTAATTTTTGTTGCGTTTGTGTCGTTTTCCTAAAATATATATCTACAATATATTTTCGACACTTCACCTTTTCTTTACTGAAGAAAAAAGAAAAGAAAGAAAAAAGAAAAGAAGAAAAAAGAAAAAGGGAAGTAAAAAAACTACGAGAAGAAAGAAGAAAAAGCAAAAATCCATCCATGCAATTTTGAGGTGAATTTTTGCGACAAACTTTCTAATAAATTGTAAGTATTCAGTCGTTAAAACATTGCTTGTAGGCATGACTGATTATATTTATCTCGCGACAAAAGTCTATGGAGCGTTCCATTGGCAATATTAAATTCTAAGTCGAGAAACATCAACTGATATTAAATATTTTTCACCAACATACACTCCTAAACGAAGTCGCAAGACGTATTTCATCTACAATAAAGAGAAAGAAAGATTGACGGTGAAAAAAAAAAAAAAGAACAGAAAAATGATCAGAATTAATATACATATGTCCAGAAATATGAAGCTCCTTATTGCATTGCTTAGTCTGTTATTTATATCAGTTCTTCAATTTTGTCCTTGGTTTTTGCTTTTGATTTTGTTTCAATAATATTTTTATGTAGAAATGCAAAGAGGAATTCATCAGTTACACGTTTTACACATGGATTATGGTTACGTAAAGCGAGAATAATTTACTACGGAGACGAAAATAATCAACTGACATGTAAATGAACTAGTGCTGTGATAAGGGCGCAGATTGGTCTTAAAAAATATATAAATATATATGCACATATATAACTAAATATATATGCATATATATGTTATATATATATATAAATATATATGCACATATATAACTAAATATATATGCATATATATGTATATATGCATATATATGTATATATGCATATATATGTATATATATATATATATATATATATATATATACATATATATATATATATATATATATACACAAGCACATAAATATATGTATATATGCATATATATATATATATATATATATATATATATATATATATATATAGATATATATATATATATATATATATATATATAAATATATAATCTTATGATATGTATATAATATATATATATAAATATATCTTGTTATATATATATATATTATATATATATATATATAATCTCATGTATATGATATATATAAATATGTCTTGTTATATATATATATATATACATCTATATTATATATATATATATACACACACAAGCACATAGATGTATGTATATATCTACTTATATATG
Source organism: Octopus sinensis (assembly GCF_006345805.1). NCBI lineage: Eukaryota > Metazoa > Mollusca > Cephalopoda > Octopoda > Octopodidae > Octopus > Octopus sinensis. Next base: position 59,234,526 of record NC_043012.1, on the reverse strand, counting down.
TATCTATGTATGTATGCATGTATGCATGTATTTTTGAGTATATGTACATGTGCAATGCATATCTACATAAATATGAATATATGTTCGTATGTATTTATATGTATATTTGTATGTATCTACGTATTTATGTATAAATATGTTTTATGAAAGTCTATTATTGGATTTTGGTTCGAAAGCTTTGTTCTGTTGATATGAATAATGGAAACTCTTGAAGAATTTGGCTGACCGACCGGCCACTTACTTCTTTCAGATGGATACATACTATACATATTGTAGTATTAAGCAGAAAATTAATTCACACGAAGCCAGAATATTACTTGATCTCTACAGCTTATGGTAAAATATCTTTCCATGTTCATATAAAATATAAATTCCGAACCGAGCATATTATTTATATTATCAGGAAAATTATTGAAGATAGTGGAGTGCCATATCTGTAAGGTACGGTGCCGGATTGAATCGGTGAATAGTACATACACTATTTAGTTTCTTTTCTGTACGAAGTGAGTTCAAATACAGCCATGGCCCTAATCGCCTTTCACTTTCCTTGAGTAACAAACTAAGGAAAGGAATTATTTCAAAGGGGTGTGTAAATCATTCAATTCACTGGTGCCTCAGTTGAATACCACATAAATATGGGTACAATGCAAATAACAAGCAATGAAGAAAATAGAGAGAGATACAAATTACACTCCAAGAATTTATTTATATTATAACATAATATACTATGAATAGAGCATAATATAAATTTACATAAAAACAATCATTAAAAAACCAAAAGCGCCAACAATTTGTTTTGACTTACATGCATTATTTGATTTATAAATAGTTCAATTCCCTTATATAAGTCTCATCAGAACTATGGTTTAAAGATAGACGAAATTCTGTGTGAAAGGACGGCTGGGAAGATAAAAATTAATTCAAATGCCTATGTATTATGAGCGTGAGCGTTAACTTTGCAACTACATAACAATTACAATTAATAAAAACAACAAAATTATAACGGACAAAATAACTGGGTAAATAGAATATATATATATATATATATATATATATATATACAGGCACAAAGGCACACACATATACATGACTGATATTCAAAATGATTTGCGTCCAACAAATTAAATAGTATGACAACTGTCACCGAGATCATACGTAAGCTTAAAACTATTAGAACGTACTAAAACACTGATCATGTAATTTGTCTGCGTGTAACCCGGAAAAATCTCATGTATTATGAAAACCTACGCTCATATTTTCATTGAACGGATGATACCTCTTTGTACAACATTGATTCATGTTCTGTGGTACTAAAATCTATTTCAGTGGGGGGGGGGGGGGGTGAGAATTATCTGAAGAAATTTTGCTTATAATTGTATTTTTTAAATTTAGTCACAGAGCCATCAGTTTTGAGGTAAGGAAGCGGAGTTGAAGATAAGTTGGTACCATCGACCTCATTATTTGACTGCTGTTTATTTTAGTTATTTTATCTATCTTGGAAAAACCATGGGCATCACGACCTGGAGTGTATTTGAAATCGGTACCGAAAATACTGGTAACAAATTTTACTGAAAATTTACTATATGTCGGACACACCTCACAATAATTTTCATTTTCACTTTTCAACATCTTTCTCTCTCTCTCTCTCTTTCCCCCCTCTGCTAGTATGACGCCACCGCCACCGTCATCACCACTCTTCAACTTATACCCTTGCTTGTATCTGTGTCTTCCTCCCTTACCCATGGCCAAATACAATTCGTTCTTGTATTGCAATAAAATCTGTAACCTCCTATCTTTATCTTTAAATTGAAAAAAATCATTGCAGATTATCTCAGCTACACATTGTATTCGTTTATCTGGGTGCTATAACTAGTTATAATGGGTCTGACTGTTACAATGACCCAAGTCCCTTTTAGTGGCAATAGGAGTTAAACCGTATAAAAGCTATCAAATTTAGAATCTGAATCGGCGGAGTATAGGTTTTACATCTGTCAAAACAACTCTGGGTGTCCTGATCGAGCATAATATTGTAGTAAACGTTTTGCAATTTTGTAACGTTCAGTTCAAATTTAAAACTTCAAAACACTCTAGGAGCTTTTTAGAAAGCAAATATCCAGACGCGGATTGCACTATTGAAAGATTACAAATCACACGTGCTCGATATGATAAGACAAAATTACAAATCTTCCACGCCTTGAATTCCGTTCGTCACCAACAGCAATTCTGGAATTTTTTGCTTGAGGAGATATCTATTTGTATCAAGGAAAAGTCCTCCGGTGGATTTCCAAACTGCGTTCTTTTAAATGGATAGAACCGTGAGGTGAGTTGCTGAAATGAGTGCGAATGTCGTTGCCCACGAGATACACGTAATGTCACCGCTTCTAATTCTTAATTAGTTTTCAAGTTAATGAATTGACTGATGTCACACCCATGAGGAAATTGGCTCTGTTTACCCGACAGATGCATGATGATGCCTCGAAGAAAGAGTTTCTGGTTGGCGAACCACTTCCTAATCACTTTTAAAGTTGCTGGTATTTTATATTTTGATTATAAATTGGAGTGAAACTTCCTGGGAGCTTTGCGCATCAGCTATGTTTGGTTACATCTTCTATTTTGCAGGTCTGATGAAAACAGTGTACCAAACGCCAAATTACTTACCACTGCATTAATCGTCAACATAAAATTGTTGCTTAGACTTTAACCACAACACTTCAAGTGATCATAAGTAGAGTTTTTAAATCTTCGGACGAAACAAAGCTCTCATTCACTGGAATATCAAGTATTTCTGTAAGAAATTAAGAGTCGCGAATCAAGTACTACTGTTTTCCCATTCTTCTGCACGCTGACAAAAGGTTATTATCATGTCTTAGAAAATTGCTATTTTCTTCCGAAAGAATAGAAACAATTTAGAAGGAAAATTGGTATGATGTGAATTTCTTTTTGTCAAATGTATTCGGGTATTTCAATGAGCAGAAATTAGGAATTCTAAACAAACAGGTTGCAGTGACTTGGTAGGGTTAAGGCGTTTAACAAAATGGTCTCAATTTGGAATGGTGAACTGATAAAGAATATTCCCTTTGATTTTCCCTGCTTGTAGGAAGGATCCGAGAGTAACCGGAAATCGATACATCGTCGAAAGCAGGAATTGGCAATCATCTGTCACAGCTTGAGGATAAGTTTGAGAAGCACATATGAAGGAAACTCTTGACGGCTGGATCCGGCAACTATTCTTATCGAACTTATGTGATACCGAAAATTTTAAAGATGGGCTGCTGGATCTACAATGTAACGAAGTAAGCAACGATCTTTCCTGATTCTTTTCCTTAACAGAACTTGGTTTAAAACAGCTAAATCCATAGCATTAAATAACATGTAGAAATTACTCTCGAATCAATAATTCCGTTTCCAAAAGTTTACCTCAACGAAATTGATTTCTATAATGCTGCATATAGAAACAAAAACAAAAAATAAACAATAAAGCGAGGTACAGAATGGAATGAAGAATGGTTCATGACAAAAACATGAGATTGGCAGTCATATACTAAACGAATAATCTAGATTAAACACTATCAAAAAACCGGTGAAATACAATAAATAATAATATTATGTCCCTTAAATATTACAATCTCAAGTCCTGGGACTCACAGTGTAGGTTACTCGGTTGCCAAGACGTATAAGTGACTAAGATCACGACATTATCCTCACCCTGAATAAATTTTTTGCTTGAAGAGATATCTATTTGTATCAAGGAAAAGTCCTCTGGTGGATTTCCAAACTGCGTTCTTTTAAATGGATAGAAACGTGAGGTGAGTTGCTGAAATGAGTGCGAATGTCGTTGCCCACGAGTTTCACGAAATGTCACCGCTTCTAATTCTTCCATCAATCCATCGCAGAGTTAATCATTTAGAATTGAGTGGACTGGAGCAATGTGAAACGAAATATTTTGCTCAAGAATGTAACGCACCATTTGGCTCGCGAATCGAAACGACGATCTCGCGACCGTTAGTGCACTACCGTAACCACTGTGGACGATGTGCCTTCACGGTGAAACATAAGCAGTGACAAAAGAGTTATTAACTTCGTTCTCTTGTATTCTTTTTTTTTTTGTTCTTTTATCTGTTTCAGTCATTTCACTGCGGCCATGCTGGAGCACCGCCTTTAGTCGAGCAAATCGTTCCCAGGACTTATTCTTTGTAAGCTTCGTACTTATT
>NC_043012.1:59212815-59217815 GCF_006345805.1 Octopus sinensis | reverse complement strand
TGTGAGTGAAAGATATCAAACGATAACATTTGGACGTGTATCAATCAATACCCCATTCATAAATAACTTATTTACAGGTATTCGCTCATTGCCAAGTAAGATAAAGACTGTATTAAAATACACGCACACACACATATTATAGACTCACACGCTCGCGCACGCCACCATACATATACATACGTGCACACACACGAACACATAACACGTAACACACATATACACAAAAATATATAGGTAGCCATACATATATGTTAATATCTATTCACATACTAACAGGCATAATATACGCACGCACACACATACAGGCACAGGCTAGGCTGTGTGGTAAGAAGCTTCATTCCCAACCACATGTTATCGAGTTCAGTCCCACTGCGCGGCACCTTCGCCAAGTGTCGTCGCTTGACAACCGATATTGGTGGGTTTTACATACCTGTAACTTAGCAGTTCAACAAAAGTACCGATAGAATAAGTACTAGATTGGCAAAGGATAAGTCCTGGGGTAGATTTCTTTGACTAAAACGTCTTTAAGGCGGTGCTCCAGCATGGCCTCAGTCAAATGACTGAAAGAAGTAAAAGAATAAAAGAATATACGTATATATATCATATAAAGAATATGTGTGTGTGTATATATATATATATATATATGTGTGTGTGTGTGATATGTATGTGTGAGTTTATATATATATATGTGTGTGTGTTTGTGGGAGTGTTTGTGTATGTAGATGTATGAGTATAGGTGTATAAACACACTCACACACACACATTCACACACACACACACACACACCACACACACACACACACACGCAGACACACTCACACAAACAGACAAAATAACCATCAATTCACGAGTGTATATATTTTCTTAAGTTTTGATCTAAAGAATATTTCAGAGCTGAGATTTTCGTGTATATAATAATAATGGAAAAAAATGAGGCATGGACCAGTATTGCGCAAAATCTCCCTTTACTAACTACAGAATCAAAAAGGAACATCCTGAAAGCGCATAAATTCTTCAAATGCAAAAAGTAACACAAATCGTTAGGGAGAGTTTTAACAAATGCAAAGCTTTACACAACAACCTCGACACCAACAGTTAAAAAATGTGGACGCCCAAACTGTGGAACATGCCCCAACCTACTTGAAGGCTCAGATTTACTTTTTTAAACAATGACAGAGGTTCACTGTTAAAACCAACTTCACTTGTGCCTCTGAGAACCTAATTTATGTAATAACCTCCTCGGGTTGTGGACATCACTATTTAGGACAGATGAGCATAACATTGAGACGGAGAACTACTCTACATAAAGAGCAGATCCGGTTCCCGGAATATAGATAGATTCCTTTAAGTGAACATATAGAGAGTTGTGCAGGTAACATGAAACCAAATTTTAGTTTTGCCCTTCTACCAGTGCAAATATACAATTTCTTTACAAGAACGTTTAAATAAAGAAAATTTATTCTCGAAAAATACAATATACATCTAAATATGCACGCATAACCAACTTTGATCTCTATAATAATTATAATTCACTATTACATAGCCATCATTGTACTTATTTCTCCCCACTACTCTAGTTTTTGAATGTTTGTTTATATATATATATATATATATATATATATATATATTAGGAATACAATCGACGCAATTGCGATTGAGGCTGGTGAAGTGGTAGAAATTCTCTGACAACCACTTCTGACTCTTTCCCGGATGTGTGACAAGAAGCTGAATCCTGCTTCCACAGATAAGGGATGCTAACAGCAAACCCTCTCTAGTCAGGGTTTGGCCACAGTCTCCAACAACGTCACATAGGCATCTGAAGTGACGGTAAGGACCTGCATAAAGGTGTACTTTTGTGCGTCGCATCGGAACGATTACTGTAACCTTTTCTGTCTGCTAGCCGCATCTTCGCAAACTCCGTTACAGTTGTCCATGTTTCGTCTTACAGCTTTTACAGTGTTGAAAGTACATTGAACAGCAGTCTTAACGTCGGCATTTTGATACAGTGACTATTATCATCATACAGGTAAATCATTTCCAATATTCAGATATCACCTAGATTTTCAACTACAGATTCAATCATTATAGTCTCCAACACCCTTGACTATTCCCCAATAAAATAAGCTGTTTCTGAATAAAGAAGACATAAAAATCACTAAATTTAGTCGAAACACCATCTACATGCAATTTTCCTTCGCAATAGTGATGTCGACTTAGGATACACAAATAATTGACGCAGCATGTTATGAGTATCGTCGCATGACTATAACTACGATAGCAGTACTAAGAACTGAACAAGACCAAGTCATTAGTATTTTCAGTCTAATAAACATATGATAAATGCGTCTTTCACTAGTTTGCATGCTGGATTCAAATAATCTGGCAGGCCATTGCCGGTGCTGGAATTTGTTTTAGTGCTTAATTTAAGAGAGAAGAAAAATCTTGAGTCTTCTATTAAGTAAGTACGCTTCTAAGTCGTGGTAATAAGAAGGAAGAGAGAAAGAGAGAGAGAGAGAGAGGGGGTGAGAGTGATCGAGACAGTGTGAGAGAGAAAAGTAGCGTTTAGAAGACTTCGCAAGTACTTATACATTTCAGCAATATATATATATATATGTTTGTATATATATATATGTACATATATAATATACATATATATGTATATTTATCATATATATGTATTTATTTATATATATATATCTAAATTGTATGTACACCACTTACACGCATATATATATATATATATATATATATATATATATATATATATATATATATATATATATATATAATATATATACATTTATTTATTATTCGTAAATATATATATGTCTATATAGACACATACATATGCATACTCACATTATGTACGCGTGTGTATAAACGTGCATGTACATACGCATGAGTATGTATGAGTATGTGTGTGAGTGAATTTGTATGAGTAAACACAGTGCCGCACATGGTAACCAAGAAGCTATATTATATACAGATACGAGTTTCAACTAAGTGCATGAACTCGCTCTGTTTTCTATAACGAAATAGATAAATAAATAAATAAATAAATGATACAAAAATAACTCAAAAAAGATAAATATAAAACCAAAAACGGAAAGCTAAATATAAAAATATCAACTATTCAAAATCAATGATGATGTCTTTAATAAAAAAAAAAAAAAATTATAATAATATTTATGAGCATATTTTAATACTTACAAAGTGATATTAAGATATGTTGCATATGTATGATTATAGGTTAATAAAAAAAAACAATAAAAAAAATAACAACAAAAAGTGACTATCGAAACGAAAGAATAATATTGCAACAAAAACTAATTTGAAAATCATGAATGGGTATCAAGAACGCAACAAATCTAAGAATGCAATGAGGAAGGCGATCCTTCTGCAACGTGGAGGAGTTAGCATATTAAAAGAAAAAAGAGGGAATAAACACACATGTGCATATGTATTATGTATATATATATATATATGTAGATATATATCTTTATATATATATATATAATATATATAATACTATATATATATATATAATATATGTACATATATATATATATAATATATATATATATATATATATATATATGTACATATATATATACATGTATATATAATATACATATGTATATATATAATATGTACATATATATATATGTACGTATACATATATATATATATATATATATATATATATATATAATATATTATATATATATGTATATGTAACATATGTGTATACACAAACGCATATATACATATATATATGTGTGCCACACACCACACACACCTAATATATATATCTATATATGTATGTATATATGTATATGTGTGTATATGTACATGTATATATATATATACACATATATGCATATATATATATATATATATATATATATATATATATATATATATGCATATATATATGCATATATATATTATACAGTCATCATATACAAGGTAAAAAGGAAAGACAAATAAAAAATAAAACAAGAAAAAATATTTTATTTTCGAAAGTAGCAGGTGTCCAATTACGTTAAACCTTTTCCATTGGTTGGCACAGAGGAATATGGTTAATCTTTCTAGAAAGATCAGAACGATAAGAATTCCTCTAATTTTTGTATATCGATAAGCATCTCGATTTCCCTGTTAGGGAATTCTTGATTTCTTTTGATTTTCGCAGTCAGAGTGTAAAAGTTTATTAGATACAACAAATGAAAAATAACAAGAAAAATAAATAAATATACAAATAAAGAAAGGAAGAAATAATAATAAGAATAAAAAACACACTGAAAATGTGGAATAAAGTAAAGGAAAAAAAATTAAATACAAACACATGCTCGCACACACACGCGCACTTACATACACACTAAACTCGAGAAGATAAAAGGAATGCGATAAGAGGATAAATATCTTTTGTAAGAGAAAGAAGGCAGCAATGAAGTCGTTACAGATACTGCAAGATTAAGCAATGAGCAAATACTCGGTGATCAACGTGGAAAATTGTTGTAAATAATACGAGAAAACAAACGAAGCTGACCAAAAATTTTAGTTTTTCTCCCGTGCAACGAATGATAATGATAGCACTATTGGCAAAGTAGGGTCTTATTATTGTAGATTATAGAATGGACCTTATATCCTGTTGGCTATTGATTTAAAAAAAGACCCCTAAAGGACATGGTTTCTTCTATGGGATGTTAGTGTGTCAGGGATCGTAACTGGCCTTAGGAAAGTGAGATAAAGATGATGCGCAGGAGTCAAAGGAGTTTGCTAGATAAAATCAGATAAGGAAGAGAGAAATAGAGCTGTAAGGGACATGAGGAAATTGCGAGAAGAAAGTGTAGTGGTGGTGGTGGTGGTGGTGGTGGCGGGACTATGTGATAGAGAGAGATAGTAAGTGAATGAGTGAAGGAAAGAAAGTGAGGGAAAGGCAGAAAGAGAGAGTGAGAAACATAGTGTGTGTGGGAGACAGAGAGAGCGAGGAAAGAAAG
>NC_043012.1:59195315-59210315 GCF_006345805.1 Octopus sinensis | reverse complement strand
ATATATATTTCTACATATACATATATATATGTATATATATGTATATAGGGAGAGAGAAAGAAAAAAACAGAGAGATGTAGATATGGATACATGTTTCTATATGTATGCGTAAATATGCATTTACACTTGCATACATATAAACAAATATGTTTTCTTATACATAGGCATATACACACGCACACACACACACATACACACGCACGCAAATGCGCACGCACACACTCACACACGTGTGTGCGTAAATGCACTTAACTAATTTTCGAATAAATCCATCTAGAATATATCATCCATTGAATTTTCTCCCCGATTCCCAACGCCTGTTTCGAGGAGTCTTATTGCATGTCTAAGACAAACATATTACTGCTGCATATGCACGAAATATATCTCCTTGGAAGTTTTCGCTAATAATCATAGGAAACACAAAAATGAGCGCAACACTTTGCAGCTATCTGAGATCAAGACATCGACTAGTCTTCTTCGCTTGTTAAACTTTCTCTAAGCCCTGCAAATTTTCTCCAGGATTAAGAAGCATTCCAGAAAGCTATTCGACACTACTATAGGTGCTAATGACTCTTCTGAGTTTGGAAACCGCATTAAACTTTGTCCCCTTCGCAACATGAAGGCTACCACGTCATATTATATCTCTAAATACAATTGTAAATTTGATTTCTTTATTTCTATAATTTCCTCGTGTAGATTCTGCAGTTAAGTTCTAGACTTACGATGCCGCTACCACGATGCCGCTACCAGTAGCAACGGAACTCACCAAAAATTATTAAACTCTACTCTCTGCATTCATTTAAATTGCAGTGAGTAGCTTACTCCGAAAGGTTGATCGTAGTTATAATAATTCCTTCATAAGTCATTCGTTCTCCACTGTGGTTTTATGGAAATCTCCACTATGTCACTTTCCTGTTTACCTTTATAATTCTATCCTAGTAGTTTTTTCTATAAACCCAAAATTCATTTACAACTGAAATTTCTTAAATTTTGGCAACGCATGGTATATTTAGCAATTCGAGTTTATTCAATAAAATCGCCATTGGCTTTAACCACGGCCTCTCCAGATTCTCATGCAGCTCTTTTGGACAGTGTCCTTGTTTTAGTTGGTGAATGCTGCCCTAATCCTTGACTTCAGTTCATCTTTGGTGTTACAAGGAGTTTTGTTAGTCTCTCGCTCAACTGCGCTCCACACGTAGTTATCAAAAGGGTTGCAGTCTGGGGAGTTAGGTGGCCAGATGTTAGGGGTGATGTGATCGCAGAAATTTCTTACAGCTATGGTAGCGTTCTCCTGCTTGTGTCACTTGATGCAGAGTCTTGGTGCCAGATATAGAATCTTCAACTAGCCACCCTCTTGACCCAGGGCAGCACTGCCTTCTCTAGGCACTTGATGTAGGTCTCTGTGCTGAGTCTGAGGCCACGTGGGAAGATGAATGGATGCATAACATCATCAATAGTGATCACGCCAAACACCATGATGTTGACTGGATGTTTGATTTTTATCACTCTCGGTACATGTCCTCAAATTGCACTTTCCTCAGATTGACACCCAAACACTCTGAAATCTTCGTACTGGAGCGAATTCTAAGCAGTACAGTATGCCGTTTCCAAATTTTTGGCTCAGTGAATTGCGTCATGGTACTGTCTTTCTCACAGACGGTGTGCAACTAATCCTACTGTAATGAGTAGTCGACAATATCAAAAACAAACAATGCACATACGTGAAATTAAAAATATAAAATATAAGATATGCATAGGGTTTTTATTGAGGTCTAAATAGGTAGAGTTGTGAGGTTCATGCATTTCTAAAACGTATATATAAGTTAAAGAAAATGAAATGCCCTTAAGGGATTTAAGTGGAAACTAACTCACAGAACTTGCCGCCTGTAGCAAACTTTCGGCTTCATTTGAAAATGAGGATGATGCAGCGCTTAGAATGAGAGACGGCTACATATCTGATTTGGGAGATGTTTATGGCCAAGAGTTTTAATGAAATAGCTTTTGCTAATACAGTTTCATTTCGATGGTATTGGTTATATTCTCAGCATTAAACGCCTTGATTCCTCTATAAGATGTCTGACTAAGGCGCTAAAGTTCAGATAATAAAAGGGTTAGAGATTATTACTGTTGTGACAACAACTAGTATAAACGACCGTTTACTGGATTTCCTCGTTGGTGCTAAAAGCAACAAAAGTATCCATAAATATTCAACATGTTGGTAATATATAGCCTCTAAGAGAACGAGAAGAAGGGGAAGTAACGGTAAAAGGTCATAGTTACTAACTGCAGCAAGATACACATAAATCTTTCTCCTGTTTTATTTCTAGAGATCAAACGGTGTGTTAGTTGGAAACGTCCTGAAAATGAGCAGCTGCACAATAATTTGTAGTGATTTCAAATTAACAGTAAGATATGGTCTTTAAACATTTCGATCAATAATCACCTAATATTTAAATGAATTTCATGATTATTCAAATGCATTTAGAATAACAAAGGTGCGTATCACGAACTTTTAAAAACGAAAATAAAAATAGAGAATTAATTAAAAAAGCAAAAACAAAACTGAAGCAACAAACAAAACCGCAACGCATTCAATGAATTACAGGGGAATAAAGAGATCAAAGTTTCGACATGTTTATGAACGAAGTTCCCCCTCACGCCTTCAACATTTAGACTAATTGTCAGATTTTGTGCTAGGCATTTTACATAAATAATACCTCACACACATGCACATGCATACTTACACACCCACCCAAACGCACACACACACACACACACACACACACACACACACACACACATATATGTGTGTGTGCGTGTGTTAGCGCGCGCGTCTGTGCAAAGAAAGGGGAGGAAACAATTCAAAGTCTCTAATAGAAGGATTTATTTATTTCAAAATAACATTATCGTCACATGCCGTCCGTCAACAGGCAAATGGGGGATGAATAAACGTTGCTACACATTCACGAAATAAAAGCAAGAGAATACTATATCCATATATATATATATATATATAAGTTTCTATTTCTCCCTCTCTCTATATATAGATATATATATATTTCTATTTCCATATGCATATTTGTATATATATGCATGTGAGTCTATATCTATCTATCTATCTATCTATCTATCTATCTATCTATATAATATAATATGAATATAATATAATATAATATAATATATATATATATATATATATATATATATATATATATATATATAGATATACTACATACATAATACATACATACCACACACACACACCACACACACACGTATATATATATATATATATAGCCTGAACCGGATAAGCTACTCATATTTTGCGGAAAAGTGTTGGCGGCCGGTTATTAGACTCAACAAATTCTTCCACAAATTTAAGATATATAGAAATCTCGCTTTATGAGACGCTATCATGCGTTAAATTCAAATTACGATGAACGTAAACAAACAAACTAAGTTTGCTTTAGAAACGTTGAGTTAAAGAATGTTAAAGAAGTGATTTTAAATTCTCAAACGCAGGGTAATGCTAATAATATAGCCTTAACAGGATAAGCTACCCCCATTTTGCAGAAAAAAGTGTTGGCGGCCGGGTATTATGCTATATATCTTAAATTTGTGGTGTGGGCGGGTTAGCTTAATTGGTTCAGAGAACCGCGACGCGTAATCACGGAGGTGTGAGTTCGAGTCTCATAGCTGGCCGCCAACATATTTTTCGCAAAATAGGAGTAGCTTATCCTGTTCAGGCTATATTATTAGCATTATCCTGCGTTTGAGAATTTAAAATCACTTCTTTAACTAATTTGAATTTAATATATATATACATATATATAACATAGAAATGAAAGATAAAATCACGTTAATGACTATACAAGGTAGTCAGCATGCAATAAAATATTGTAGGTAATTTATATATTAATAATTATATATATATATATATATATATTCAGTTCCAAATATCAGGCGTGGCTGTGGTAAGTGTTTGTGTAAAATATATTTTCTCTTTTATCTTTAAATTGTTGCAGTCATTGGATTGCAGCCACGCGGCAGGATTTTCAGTCGAAGAAATCGATCACAAGTATGTACGTACGTATATGTATGCATGTATGTATAGCGCATATATATATATATATATATATATATATATATATATATAGATATATATATATATATGTCCCTTTCTTCTTGAAGCTGTCTCCGACCGAAATGCAATGCACATGTTGTGCAGTAAATCTTTGAATCCGACAACCTTTAGTTGAACTTCAGTTCCATGTTCTGTACCTCTGCTACTAAAATATTTGTAGTTGAGTATTCTTAGCCCGCCATCAAGATTCGTATCGATCCAATATGATAGTTCTTTTTCTCAGTTATATAGCAGTTCCCAGAGCCCGTACTCTACCATGAGCAGCAACAATAGAATTATATGCAACGCGTCCATAAATATCCGTCTTTAGAACTTCTCTTCCCTTCAACACGTAATTTGAGATCTAATTGATATAAACATATACAAGTCTATATCAGTATCTCTGTGTGTGAGTGTGCGCATGCGTATGTCAATATCTCTACTGTATATTTTATAATATATACTGTGTTTATAAGATATGTATGTATGCACACACATACACACACACATATATATATATATAAACGTGTATGTATATATATATGTATATATCATGTGTTTATGTCTCAGTCTTCACACTTCAGCAAAGTCATGGAACGGATAGTCAGAGGGAAACTAATCGCATTCCTTGAAGAAAATATCTTGCTGAGTGATACCCAGCGTGGTTTTCGACCAGGTAGGAGCTGCCTGACCTAGCTCTTACAACGTTATGACTGGGTGTTGAGGCAGTTACTCAACAAATCAAATGTGGACGTAATCTACCTTGATTTTGCAAAGCTTCTGACAAGGTGGATCACGGTATGATATGCCACAAACTGCGTGGACTTGGCATAGCTGGAAAACTTGGAGAGTGGTTACATGACTTCCTGAAAGATAGGAGTCAGGCTGTAGTGGCTTGTGGAGCAACCTCTATGAACACACAAATAGTGAGCGGTGTTCCACAGGGCACTGTCTTGGGACCACTGCTTTTTATAGTGGCCCTCTCAGATATAGCCTCTAATGCCTGGATAGTCAGCCTTGCAAGCTATGCAGATGACACGAAAGTCTCGTAGAAAATACAGAACCCCAGTGATGTTGCAAACCTGTAGCAGGAGTTGAACTCAATTTACAGATGGGCTGAGGGTAATAATATGCAGTTTAATGCTGAAAAATTCCAGGCCCTGCGCTACCAGCATCCAGAACTGAATATGATGGCGGGCTAAGAATACTCAACTACAAAAATTTTAGTAGCAGAGATACAGAACATGGAATTGAAGATCTACTACAGTTGTCGTATTCAAAGATTACTGCCACAACATTGTGCGTTGCATTCCGGTCGAGACAGCTTCAAGAAGGAAAGGACATATATATATATATATATATATATTATTATATATATTATATATTATGTATGCGCTATACATACATACATACGTACGTACGTACATACTTGTGATCGATTTCTTCGACTGAAAATCCTGCCGAGTGGCCGCAGGGTACACCGGTCCACAGAGAATTTCAATCTCAGAGCCTTAGTCAGTGAGGGACCTGGGTATCGACATGAGTGATGATACTTCTTTCCAAGTGCACATTACCAGGATGGCGACAAAGTGCAGACGACTGGAAGCTAAGAACATTCAGAACCAGAGATAAGGAAACCATGATGGTCCACTGGCGGACATTCGTCCTCAGCCGCCTGGATTACTGCTCACAGCTATGGTCACCCACCAGTGTGAAATTAACAGCGGACGTTGAAGCAATCCAGAGAAGATTCACAAAGAAGATCGTCTCTTTGCAACAGCTCAGCTACTGGGAAAGGTTGAAACAGCTAAGACTCTACTCCCTGGAGAGAAGACGGGAGAGGTATGCAGTAATATACATCTGGAAGATCCTGGAAGGAATTGTACCAAATTTTGGCATTGAAAGCTACACCAATTCCAGAAGGGGACGACACAGCATAGTGCCAAAGGTCCCAGCAATGCCATCACGCTTAAGGACCAGTTACTGCAACAGCCTGGGTTTCAAGGGCCCACAGCCTTTTAATATTCTCCCAAAGAGCCTGAGGAACTTGCACAAAGTATATATATGGATTTTAAAATCAAAGCTGGGCCTCTTCCTGTCGAGAGTCCCAGATGAACCTACCTCACGGCAAGTAGAGGCACATGGCCTGGTGGTTAGAGCAGCGGACTCGCGGTCGAGGGATCACGGGTTCGAATCTCAGACCGGGCGATGTGTGTGTTTATGAGCGAAACACCTAAGCTCCACGCAGCTCTGGCAGAAGGTAATGGCGAACTTCTGCTGACTCTTTCGCCACAACTTTCTCTCACTCTTTCCTCCTGCATCTTGCAGCTCACCTGCGACGGACCGGCGTCTCATCTAGGTGGGGAACATATACGCAAAGGAAACCGGCCCTTATGAGCCGGGCGTGGCTCGAGAAGGAAAAACAAACAAACAAAGCCTCATGGCAAGAGGTGCACATGAGGGTAGCTATATTAAACTCCATGCTTCATCAAGTGCCACATATTAGAGAAGGCTCTCAGTAATATCAGTGTAGCAAAACAGCGGTGTGCATCAGCATGGCTACAGCTCTGAGCTGAAACTAAAGAAAAAAATATATATGTATTATATAGATATATATATATATATATATATATATATTATATATATATATATATATAAATATAGATATAGATAATATTATATATATGTATACATTATATCATATATATATATTATAATATATATATATATATATATTATACATACATACATATATATATATATATATATATATATATATATACATACATATATTATACATGAAATGTATAACTATATATGAATATATGTGGTGATATGTATCTATATATATATTCTCATGCATTTTAGATATTATATATATGTATATGGATATATATATATATATATATATATATATTTATATGTGAACATGTGTGTGTGTGTTTGTGCTTATATACTCACATAGGTGTGTCTTTATTTGTGTGTGCATTTGTGCGCATGGGAGTATGTACATCTTTCATCTGGTTCTAAAATTTAAACCCGCGGATGTTTTGAATATTTATAAAACATTATTACTATTTCAACCGGATGTTCCCTGCCTCTGTAAAAAAAAAAGAAAATTTAAAAAAATACTAAAACAAATAAATATAAAATAGCCAAAAATAGTTTCGTTAATCATACGATAATCTTTTCCTTTTGGTTGTGTGTGTGTATGTGAATGTTTTTCGTGTTAACTGTTTTTTTTTATTTCTATACTTCAATTTTTATTTCTATATTTATTTATTTTTTTGTCGCCAAGTTCCTTGATGTTTAAAAAAGAAGATCAAATCGAATTAAATTCGCAAGATTTGACATGACCCCTGTAATTTTAGCAAAAGAGCTGTGAAATATTTTAAGCCGATTAATTTTGATGAATTGAAATTCTGTTGGAGAGGTCATGTAATCCAAATCAATATTATGGCAGTCTTTTGGCGCGCTCGGTCTTCGTTTGTGACCATAATTTGCATATCAACTTTTATGGCTCACATATTCCATTCGATAAAGATTTTCTACAGAAATGAAAAAAAAAAATCTAGATTTACCGTAGTGAACAAAAGTGCACGCAGACTTCAGAAAGTCGAATATACATATATGTCTATATGTTATATAAAGATGTATATATATATATTATATATCTATATATATATATATATATATATATATACTGGTGTGTCTGAGGACAGTTATTTTCTTTTTGTGCCTTATAATGTAAGACACTTTTTTCTTATTTTTATTTTCCTAAAATTTTCGTTGCGTCTTGCAACCCTTTCAATTGTCTTGACTCTGTCCGTTATTTACACTGTCTTCCCTCATTTATTAAACTCGGTAATGTAATTGCCACGCAATGAAAAAACACTTGCGTATTAATTATTGGGTATTCTACCAGCAGTATATTGGATAGATATTATCCCTTATTTGGTTGGATTCACAAACTCTAACTCTCTATCGCCATAATAGATCGTTAGCCACTACAAACATTTTTTTTCTCTACTTGTTTCTCTCCTTGTTTTTCCTGTGTCCCTTTCTGTAGAAGAGCGAAGGCTCGAAGCCTAAAAGACTTTTTCTATTCCTGAGCGTGATTCTAATACATATGTTTGTTTTGTACACCACCTGTCTTCGTCTTTTGTTTTTTTCGTAAACTCTCCCTATAAAGATATATATATATATATATATATATATATACGTATGAAATATGTAGATATTTATATGCATCTATAAATATTTATATAAATATATATACATACTAATATATTCTTAAACACATTCACACACACACACATGTATATATATTCGACCAAATATTCAACTATTTGCAAATTGCATTTTCTGTCATATGCGCTATTGTTTTATATTGTCAAATGTCGGAAGAGATTGAAATTTCAAGTTCCAGAAGGAATATGTGTGCTGATGGTAAAACAGTTTGAATTTATTTGTAGTCATGCGACAATCACATAGAAATGTATTACGTGTTAAGATCGCAACGCGTTTAGTGCCAAATAGTCTTCTGGAAAACGAACAAACCCGCTCCCAGAAGATTAATGTTGCTTCCACGCTTAACACTGAAACTATGGATATGATATCAGCAGGACACCAAATCCAAAGGAAAAGTCAAGAGAAGGACTGTGGTCTCTGCACTTCTTTTGTCGACCGGAAAAAGCGCTTTAATGGCGGTCAACAGGGATGGCTTTTAGAAGATTATGAAGATAAGAAAATTTGCCTGTGTCACTATGATCATTCAGGAAATCACGACAATCCCCTTACTTGATGACAGAGTGACATCTGTCGATTTTAAGTGACATATGACATCAAACAAGGCTGTGTCGTAAGTTTCACATATCTGAAGAATGAACTGAAATTCGTCAGCGTGAACTGCACACATAATCTTAACTCGTAATGCTATGATGAAGATCAAACGCCTGGTAGTATATTGCTTCTATTTCTTGATTCAACCATTCCGACAGAAAATAATAGATACATTGCGTTCATGTGTACTAAATAATTAGATAAATACATATTCGTACGTATAGACTGCAAATGTCCATAGAGACAGAAAATATCAGTGGTAAAATCTCTACTTATAAGAATACTTAGATTCACTTCCACAAACGAAGCTCTAGATAAAGAAAGCTATAGAATAAACGAAACACTAATCCTGAACGGATAATCTGACAATAATAGGTCGAGCTATAATACAACGTAACAAATACGTCAGACAACAAAAGTACATCTACCATATATAAAATGTATGATATATGTCAAATGTATACTAACTACAGAATAGATGGTGATGTCATTAAAATGCTTCGTAAAGCTGAGCTTAACAGGTATTACACCATTTATATTCTGTTCTACTCTAGGCACAAGGTCCGAAACTTTTGGGGAGGGAGGCCTGTCGATTAGATTGATCCCCATTACTCAACTGGCACTTAATTTATCGACACCGAAAGGAATTCGAACTCAGAACGTAAAGACAGACGAAATAAAATTGATATTAAAATAACACTAAGGCGGCGAGCTGGCAGAAACGTTAGCACGCCGGGCGAAATGCTCAGTAGTATTTCGTCTGTCGCTACGTTCTGAGTTCAAATTCCGCCGAGGTCGACTTTGCCTTTCATCCTTTCGGGGTCGATTAAATAAGTACCCGTTACGCACTGGGGTCGATGTAATCGACTTAATCCGTTTGTCTGTCCTTGTTTGTTCCCTCTATGTTTAGCCCCTTGTGGCTAATAAAGAAATAAGAAACGTTAGCACACCGGGCGGAATGCTTAGCGGTATTTCGTTTAGCGTTACATTCTGAGTTCAAACTACGCCGAGGACGACTTTGCCTTTCATCCTTTCGGGGTCGATTAAATATCAGTTACGCACTGGGGTCGATGTAATCGATTGAAACCCTTTGTCTGTCCTTGTTTGTCTCCTCTATGTTTAGCACCTCCTGTGGGCAGTAAAGAAATAAGAATCGTTAGCACGCCGGAGAAAGTGTTTACCCGCATTTCGTCCGTCTTTACGTTCTGATTCCAAATTCCGCTGAGGTTGACTTTTCCTTTCATCCTTTCAAGGTCGATAAAATATGTACCAGTTCAGCCCTGGGGTTGTTGTAATTGACTTTACCCCTAACTTTGAAAACAATGTTATAGCCCCACCAAGGCGTCGTTCTGACAGAATCGGTAGCATCTAGGGGAAAATTCTTGGCGGCATGTCGTCTGTCTTTTACGTTCTGAGTTGAAATTCCGCCGAGGGTGACTTTATATTAAGCCCCACTAACATTGAAATCCTTTTCAGCAATAATAATTATGAAACATGATAACGCGGAAACAAGCTACCATTGACCAAGTCGTTTCAGAAATTGTATTGCAAATTCGAAAGTTATTAATATCACGACTTCAACGGTTATATTAGTCATAAAATACGACACTCCATCGCCGTCATAGCATAGAGCGGGGAGCAGTTATAATGCGCTATATCAAATCACAAAATAAAACTAGATAGAAAAATAAATAAGGCAATATATCTAGGAAGAATTCTCCACGTGATAATGTTTTGTTGAAGAAAATTATTCTTAGTATACGAGGTCTGATCAATAAGTATCCGGACTGTCACCATAGTAACAAAGGATAAGCACGCGGAATAAAGCCGCTCTGCAAAGATAGACCTTGAGCTCTGCTCTGTACGTGCACTGAGTTTTAACGCCCTAGATCACTTCGGCTGTTTACAGCAGTGCTTGGAATGAAGGATGTAGTGTGTAATCATCGCATTTACGACGACAGAGAAAGATGTCATGGCGACACCTGCTCAGAAGCCTTTGCAAAGTTGCGGAAAGCGAATGGAGAGGAGTGTATCATAGGATGTGCCGCTTAGTTACGGTTTAGTTCAGTCCATTATCACTGAAGATTTGGGCATCAGACGCGTGCGTCTGCCATGTTTGTGCCAAAACTGCTTTCAGCTAACCAAAAAGATACTCGGTTTCAGTGGTACAAGATCTGTTTGATTGTCTCGAGAAGGATGAAAGCTTTTTGGAAACTTTGCGTAGGCCTCTGAGCAGGTATCGCCAAGCTTTCGGCAAAATCCAATGCAGATTCTCTGCTCAACTTTCTGTCGAAGTCAATGCGACGATCATACGCTACACACCTTCCTTCGAAGCATTACTCTAAACAACGAAAGTAAGCTAGAACGTTAAAACTTAGAGCGCGTGCGCACCAGAGTTCAAGGTCAATTTGTGCCAAACAGCTTCACCTCGCATTCTTTAGCTTCGTTAGTATGGCAACAGTCTGGATATTTATTGATCAGACCACATAGTAATATACATAAGTGATACTCGTAGCACTGCACAGCCTTAAATATACGCACTGTAAACATGTAATAGTTACAATCATACGATTCACGATGTATTAAATTTTAAATCCCATCAGACCTAACTACAAAGAAAAAATAGGCACACACGCCAACATCACTTCATTTTGAAGATGATATTATGAAATCTATAAACACGTGTAGCTTAGTGGTTAGAGTGTTGGACTCATTATCGTAAGATTGTGGTTTCCATTCCTTGACTGGGTGGCGCATTGTGTTCTTGAGCAAAACACATCATTTCACGTTGCTTCAGTTCACTGAGCTGGTAAAATTGAGCAATCCTTCGACGGAATTTATACCTCATGGAAACCGGGGAACTAGTCCTTATGAGTCGGCATGATTCGAGTAACTTTCACTTTAATTTAGGATTCACACCGAAGCAGACTACTTTATGACCTTAGTTAATGACCATGTCTGAGCCTGATATTACGATTTGAAAATAAAGTTTGTATCGTTCGCATACAAATCGTTGATTGAATCACATACACATTCCATTAACTGGGAACTCTCCTGAATTAACATCTCTTCGGTTCCCGCTTTTGCACACAGACACAGCACACAAGCACAAACATTAATATTTTTTTAACAACATGCTATCCAATGGTTATTTTTTTGTTTAGTGTTAAGTGCCATCCTCAGTAAAATCAATGCCAATGAAACACCGGATCTGTTTTCACAGATTTAAATACCTTTGCTATCAAATTGTTCAATGATGGCGCGGATATAGAAAGTTTTATGTTTCGTTTCATTGCAATAAATCTTAAAACTAAATGTTATATAAACGGAGCACGATACTTTTCCTAGACTAGATAAATTTAAATGAAGCGTATGTTCTTTATCACGCCTGCCGCCTTTTCAACTCTATTTGTTTAAACAACGCCTTTACGCTAGTTTCTACGTGGCCCTTCAACCTGTTAGTAATATCAGACACATCATTCCTTTAGAACATACATTTTCTCCTTGTGTAATATCAATGAAGGTCTTATGTAACAGCAAATATAATGCATTTCGGTAGGAGCGTCAACCACAACAACAACCATCACAATCATCTGATATCCTTCAATATTTCCCTTGTATCAAAGTTAATCAGTTCTTTATGTTAGGGCTGATTAGTTCCCCGTAAAAGTTTATTAATTCTTCATAAAGATTTATTAGGTCTTAAGGGTTAATATACAGTAATAAGAAGAGAGCAAACAAATAATAGATGCGAACAGCATATCAGTAAAATATGTATGTGCGTATATATATATACATACATACATGCATCCATTAATATATATATATATATATAAATAGATAATACTTATCTATTTTTATATGTATAATTCTACACCTATGGGGCTTTATTTTACTGAAAAGTAATATATTTGTATTGCATTATATATATATATATATATATATATATATATATATATATATATATATATTATATATATATATATAAATGCAATGCAAATATATTGCTTTCCAGTAAAATAAAGCCCCATAGGTGTAGAATTATACATATAAAAATAGATAAGTATTTGTATCTCTCTCTCTCTCTCTATCTCTGTATACCGTTGGCGATTTTTGTTCCTCTGTCTTCCCTTCTCTGGATCTTTCCTTCTCCTATGTTTCCCACGAAGAGCTCCGCTCGAAACGTTAAATCCTCCTTCTTCCTTCTTTCCTGAGCGTCCAATAATGCTATATTTGTTCCACGTCCTCGCGTTGTTGTGTTTTTTTTGTGTTTTCTTGTTTGGATTAACTATTATATATATATATATATATATATATATATATATATATATATATATATATATATATATGTATGTAGATATATATGTGTATTTATATATGTATGCATGCATGTATAGTTTGTGCGTATATATTTATATATATATGTATATAGTATGTACGTATGTATGTATGTATGTATGTATGTATGTATGTATGTATGTATGTATGTATGTATCTATCTATCTATCTATCTATCTATCTATATATGTATGTGTGTGTGTGTGTGTGTGTGTCTGTGTGTGTGTGTGTGCGTATGTATATACATATAAATATAAATTAAAACCAATCAAAGGATATGCTGAGTATGTCTATGTGCTGGGAATAACAGTCAAAAATCTTATTTAAATCGCCGAAATACACTTAATAATAACTACAGAAATCAACGGTCCGAAGGTAAACGGTCGAAGACAACCTCGCAGCATACATTCAAGTATGGACCGGTTTCTGGACTGGCATAATAGCCTCACCATCCTCAGCACACATTACTATGATAGAGAGCCTTCCCACACCGTCATATATATATATATATATATGTATGTGCGTATTTCTGTATGAACATTACAATATTCTTGTAATTATTTATATTGTTATTGGCAGATGAAATGAACAGTAAATACACAGATATGTTAGCACACTGGGACGATGAAATGACATCATTATGCTATAAATTAGTTTAACTCTCTTGACGACATTGCTTCCGAGCAGAAGATATATTTGCGTGTTTGATTTACTATTTGTGTTTTCTTATGAATATTTATTTCAATATGTTTTCAACAAGATAAGAGTTTTTCGTTAATCGAACTTTTAAAGAATATAACCAGCTGTCATTTGTTTAATCCCCGTCTCCTGCAGTTAACTTTAAGTGAAGTTTATTAAGAATGTGACACACTTCTAATAAACTCTAATTCCTATATAATTGTTGTCAAGTATTTAGGCTTCTGTCTAAACACATTCAGGCTCACGTAACATTAAAAAAAAAATCACTCCTCAACTGTAACGAGTCTGTCAATAAAACTCCACTATCATAACAGCTGCTTTCACGGTATGTGTTAACAGCTCTGTCATTTCATTAAATATATTGACAAAAGATTATATTCCTCCTTCAGTTTCCAATCCCCTTACTAAAGGCAAGGAAGTTGTTAATACTGATAAAAGAAGCTGCCCTATCAAGCAAAATTACTGATAGCGTAACCATTAAGCGTGCGCTCAGAATTAACATGTTAGCTCTTGTTTCATCGAAATAATATGACTTATCTCTTGATATGTCGGACAGTTTTCGTTACTTGTTATTGTATCTGCTAAAGAATACAGCTTTCAGCGTTAAAATAGGCTGCAATTATCCTAGATTACTGGCGGTGGCTTGTCTTTTGGTGTCGTAACACTTGCAAGCACACGACTAGGCGAACGGAAAATGCTTTCATTGCAGCAGGTTGTAATAAATTGTTGTTGAACACATGCGTATTCTTGTCACCCGACAAACTTATCTTTTCTAACTTCCTTTATGGCCTCTATCTGCAGCATATTGTTCTAACAATAGCCTGGCCATAAACAAAGACTGTTGAATGTTTAAACCTTTTTTGTTATTATTTGTTGCTCTTTGTTTGTGCTTCTTCACTTAACGAAGGTACATTTCTTTCTTCAGCGATGGAGTTCAACGTACTTCTTTTTTTTTTTTGTAAATATAATTATACAAGCATTTGTAGCCTTCAAAATAC
>NC_043012.1:59185315-59192815 GCF_006345805.1 Octopus sinensis | reverse complement strand
CATTGTCTTCACTTCGAAGACAACTCCATTTGATGAAAATTATTCGCATCACCCCTGTAGATTCATGCGTGATAAGAAATTAGAAAATCATGATTTATTTCCTGTAAGAGGACTCCTTCATTTAAGAATACTTAAGATGAATATGATAAACGTTGCATGAATAGCATCCATCTCAATGAATCATATACTGTTAGCTTTTGAAACATTTCCTGCAATGTATCAACCAAATCTATTAACCATTAAGAAGAAAGACTGTTTATTTATTTTTTTTCTTCTAGAGTGTGAACTTTTGTTAGCAGCTAAAATCGTATACCTTCAGGTTTTTTACGTAAAGTTTTATTATTTTTCTCTGTCTCTCTCTCTCTCTCTTTCTCTTTTTCTTTTTCTTTACCTGAAGCTTTGACGCGAAGAAATTTTTTCTGCTTAGTTTGGAAATATCTTTGAATATTTCCTACGTGACAAAATAAAACAAATGTCACAAAACAAACAGGTTCCGCGATAGTTTTACAGCCCAAAACAAATAATGATTTCTAACATTTGTACCAGATCACACGTTTAGGTGTGTGAATGGGGTAGAATTGATTTTAACGCCCCCACTCTCTAACTGGTACTTATTTATTTCATCGTCCTTTCCGTCGAAGATGAATCAAATAATTTCAGCATCAGTGTGACATCTTGTGAATGTATAACGTAAAGGGAGGTAATTAGATTGGACAATAATATCGTGCGTTTCTTTATTGATTCTGTCGTCCATTGTGCACCCATAAGTAACTTATCTTTCTTTTTTTAATCGTATACTTGTTTCAGTCACTGGACTTTCGGTATGCTGGATCGCTTCCTTGAAGTGTTTAGTTGGGCAAATCCAAACCAGTACGTATATTTTTCTTTCTAAGCCTTGTTCTTCCCCTATCGGTTACTCTTTTACTCTTTTACTTGTTTCAGTCATTTGATTGTGGCCATGCTGGAGCACCGTCTTTAGTCGAGCAAATCGACCCCAGGACTTATTCTTTGTAAGCCTAGTACTTATTGTATCGTTCTCTTTTGCCGAACCGCTAAGTGACGGGGACGTAAACACACCAGCATCGGTTGTCAAGCGATGTTGGGGGACAAACACAGACACAAACATACACACACACACATATATATATATATATATATATATAATATATATATATAGATATATATATATATACATATACAACGGGCTTCTTTCAGTTTCCGTCTACCAATTCCGCTCACAAGGCTTTGGTCGGCCCGAGGCTATAGTAGAAGACACTTGCCCAAGGTGCCTCGCAGTGGGACTGAACCCGGAACCATGTGGTTGGTAAGCAAGCTACTTACTACACAGCCACTCCTACGGGTATCGAACTTCTGAACTTCAAATTTCCAAGGCGTAAGCAAACCTACACCAGATTTCAAAAAGTGATGCGCAAACTCACAGATACGCACACATGTACGAAGCGGTATCAAAAGGTTCTCGGACCAGTTCTTTAGCGCAGCAGCAGATGGCACACAAAAGATTGGTCAGCTTAGGGCTATTGTAGATGACACTTGCTCAAGATATCACTCTTTGGGACTGAATACAAAACCCTTTGATGGCAAAATGAGCTTCTTAACCATAAAACCATGCTTGTATCTGTACTTTAAATAAAAAAAGATTATAGTTACCAATAATCGTCCTTAAAATCGTGAATGTGGTGTATTTTATTTTATAATATTTACTTGATGATCGGGTCATTGAAAACTGGATCCTTTGGTTTCGCTCGTGACGAATGTGTTAGTACTCTAAAGTTTCAGCGAGGACTTTCCTTCATCCTCATCACTTGCCCACTGTAGAATCTAACGTGAACGTGCCGATCAGCTCCCGACTGACATAGGGTGCCTGTATTTGCGTCCTAATTTAGTTGGAAGTTCAAATCATAATAATATGAGTGCCAACATCATATTATACAGGCTTTTACTATTTTTCTCCATTGTCTAAAAAAATTCTGTATCTAATTTAGTTAGAATGGAGATAGATTAAAACAGTTTAACTAGTGCAATCCGAGAATTTTCTTGGTAGCTTCTAATCAATTAGAACTCTTTGATTAGCTTTGCAAAGATTTTGCTCCCTGCTCTACAATCGCCAAACTACACACAGTCCTAACATGCGTCTCAGATGCTATAACAGACATACAATCGTACCAATGAGCATAAAATTCTATCGGATGTGCCTGAAGAAATTTGACAACCCTGCACCAAGCGTCGAAGAAACGGCCTCTCATCTGAGAGTAATGCATTCTTTGTTCACATCCAGCACCATCGACTTACCGTTCAGATCGAAGAAGATCGTCCGTACCTTAATGTCCAAAAGATTTTGAAGTAACACAGTGCTACTCTGTTATCTTTTATAGGCCAACCATAAAAAAAGACGTGTAATTCATAGGAAGCCAAAATATATATAGGACCATGTTTCATGTAGAATTGAAAGCAACAAAGCTGTAATCGACTAGTCCCCTCCTCTCTAAATTTCAGGCGTTGTGCCTATAGTAGATAGATTATAATCTATGAAAAACCCAAAGTAATAAAAAAAAAAAGAAAAGAAGAAAAAGAGAAAACGGAGAGAATGAGAGCAGTAAAGTGGATGGGAGAGTGAGGAGGAAGAGGCAGAACGACAGATTGAAAGTGGGTAAAAGAACAAAGAGTATATATATATATATATATGAATATATATATATATATAGAGAGAGAGAGAGAAAGATGGACATAGAAGGGAAATTTTACGCTTCAGGGCAAAACGAGTTTGCGAAACAGTTTCAATTCCCGCTTAAATCTAATTCAACCTAATTTACATCATTCGTTCATTCATTTATTCCCTAGGGAAGGGCATGACCGTTAAGAAATCGCATCCACCTACATATTTACAACACGCAATGTTTTTATTTGTTTAGTTGAATAGAAATTAATATTCTGCGACAGTATGAAAACAAAAATTAAATTTTGTTTTAATCCATATCCTCTTAATTCAAGCTGTCGTATATAATTGCTTGCGCATGAAAGGTTTTTAAGAAGGGCGAGTGGTGGGTGAATGTATAATCTATGAATCTTCATTGCGTAGAAAAAATTAGAGCAAACGCGGGAATATGTCGGGCTCAAGAGTGAGCTTCTATATGGTTGCTAGAAATGATATAGAGATCGAATTGAAACCCTTCAAATCGCACCTTTCTACTGAAATAAACATGTTAGCGTGTGATTTGAGGAAAATTTTTATCTGAAAAATCATTCGAGCGATCGCTTGTTCGAATGTCAGATCGGGCGATGTGTGTGTTTATCAGCAAAACACCTAAACTCCACGTGGCTCCGGCAGAAGGTAATGGCGAACTCCTGCTGACGCTTTCGCCACAACTTTCTCTCACTCTTTCCTCCTGCATCTTGCAGCTCACCTGCGACGGACCAGCGTCCCATCCAGGTGGGGAACCCATACGCCAAGGAAACCGGGAAACCGGCCCTTATGAGCCAGGCGTAGCTCGAGGAGGAAGAAACAAACATTATGCTTACTGCAACCAAAGTAAGAATGTGCTACATAAACTATATAAGATACAGTATTTCTAAGCGCTTAAATTTAATCTAAATTGCATTATCTGAACACAATGAAGTGCTATGGCGTCATCAAAATGTATCTGATCACAATGTGGTGCTATGGTAATCACAACTGGAAAGTCTTTGATCATAGACCTTTTTGGTTCAGGTTGGCACCGAAGATAAACCACAACAGCAATTTTGGGGAAGGTCAATTACCATCGATCCCAGTGAGGTATTATCATTTATTTTATCGACTCTGAAAGGATGAAAAGCAAAGTCGATCCCGGTGGAATTTCATCTCAGAAAGTAAATGCAGACGGAATGCCGCTAAGCATTTTGCCTAGCGTGCTAACCTTTCCGCCTCCTCGCGCCTTAACAACAACGATGATATCCCCAGTAAGACCTAGCCCCATCGATCAGCAACACCGAAAAGCAATTGAATTTCTTCAGCAAAATAGATTATTAGCTCCTACTTGTGTTTGGGCAGTTATGAAACATTTATCAGCATTTTTATGTGTAATACGTAATGAACTTTGAAAAGGTATAATAAACCCTATTATCTCCCCTAATTTCGCTCTTGCGTCTCACGTTTGATCTTTGACTTCTGGCCGAAATCAGATCGCCATGTTGATTCGCTAGCCTCTGCACGCATTTTTTTCTCTCCTTCTTTCTGTGTTTCTTCTCTGTATCTTTCTGTTGAAGTGCGTAGGCTCGAAACGTTAAAGACTTGTTTTATTTATATTTCCTGAGCGCCATACTAATACAATTGTTTGTTTGTATTCCACCTGCCTTTGTCTTTTGTTTATTTCCGTAAACCTGCCTTCGTCTTTTGTCTATTTTCATAAAGCTTCCCGTTATAACAAATCTTTATTAGACAGCACGTTTAAAAATCTATGAGAGTTAAATTAAAACTAAAATATACACATTCAGAGGCGCAGGCGTGGCTTTGCAGTTAAGACGTTTGCGTTTTTAGGTCCAGTCCTATTTACAGGACCTTGGGTAAGTGTCTTCTTCAATAGCATTTGGCTGGCCAATGAATTGTGAATGAACTAATAAACAGAAATACAGTGGAAACATCGCTTGTATGCAGGTAGTAGGAACATCTGCACATACACACGTAGACTCCCATACGCAAACACAAGCCTATATATGTTTAAGCTCGCCTACACATATATTCACACTTGCTCGACCCCATTCACACATATACACTCACACACACCATTCTTACATACACATACGTGCTTGTGCAAAATTAGTTCATCGTTGTTATCTCACGAGTCACCATAATTATCTCCCTTTCACTCAGCTTCTCTCTTCCGGTCATTTCATCATGTTGAACCATTAATCCCAACACATTCTTTTCTCTCCCCGGCTTTTGTTTCTTTTTCTCTCCATTTTTTAACCTTTTATCACTTTCTGTCGAAGAGCGTAGGCCCGAGACGTCAAAGAAAGACTTTTCCATTCTTCCCGAGCGTCAAAATAATACTCCTGCTTGTTGTTCCCTCACCTATCTTCGTCTTTTATTTTCTGTAAATTTGAACTAAACATACATGCATTCATACATACATACATATATACTTACATACATACATACATACATACATACATACATACATACATACATACATACATACTCACACATACATACATACATACATACATACATACATACATATATACATACATATATACATACATACATGTAAGTATATCTGTGTGTATGTACGTGTCTTGAGTCCATTTCCACTCCACAGCTTAAAAATCGGTATTGGTTTGATGATGTCGCTTTAACTTAGTTGTTCTGTAATAGAAGCAATAGAATAAATTACTAGTCTAAAAAAATATAAGTGGAGGAGTTGATCTGTTCGATATAACCCTTCAAGGGCTAAGCTCTGGCATGGCTGCTCTCCAGTGACTGCAACGCATAAGATAATAACAGAGCAAAATAATGTTACTGGGTTGTTCAATAAATAGCAATTTCGTCATGCCAAGCTACAACATTTCGCTGACATTGCACTAAACCTCGCTTGATTATGAAGTCCTTTGCCTCTATTAGAACTTCGTCGTACATGCTCAGCTTCGCAATTATTCTTGATTTTTCATCGTGCCTACACAGATATGATACTGAAAGGAAAAAGAGTAAAGACAACGTGCGTCGAGACCTGAAATGAAATCATATGAAGAAAGAATGCACACAAATGAAACACCCTCCTGTCTAAATCTACTGATTACCATAGGGAATACAAGACAATTAGAGCAGAAACTGAACCTGCACTGTAAAATTATAGCATGAGGTTCACGGTTGGAAAGACTTTAATTGTGTGTATGCGTGTGTATAAATATATATATATATATGTATGTATGTATGTATGTATGTATTATTTTACTTTCATTTCATTTTTTACTTGTTTCGGGCCATGCTGGAGCGCCGCCTTAAAACGATTTTTTAGTCGAAGAAATCGAGCCCAGGACTTATTCATTGTAAGCATAGCACTTATTCACTCCGTCTCTTTTGCCAAACTGTTAAGTCGTGGGGACATAAACACACCACCATTGATTGTCAAGCGATGATTACGGGAACAAACACAAGAGAAACGAACACAAATATATGCAAACGTGCATATATATATATATATATATATATATATATATATATCTTGCTTGATTAAGGATAATATTTTGATGTGGGAGTGGAAGGTGATCAAGAGCCGCCCCTAAAACAACTAAAATAGCGACAATACAACAACAGTAGCAAAGAAGCGAGCTGGCAGAAACGTTAGCACGCCGGGCGAAATGCTTTGCGGTATTTCGTCTGTCTTTACGTCCTGAGTTCAAATTCCGACGAGGTCGACTTTGCCTTTCATCCTTTAGGGATCGATTAAGTAAGTACCAGCTGCGTACTGGGGTGGATCTAGAAAATAATACAATAACAATAGCATTAGCAGAAACATCGCTTGTCAGATAGAAACCGAGCAAAACACTCATATTTAAGTTGATGATGGTAATGATGATGGTGATGATGATGACAATGATGATAGCAATGACTATGACAACGACGATGACGCTGATTATAATAGTATTGATGATGATGACGAGGAGGAGGAGGTGGATGATACAGATTATGATGGTGATGAAATGATTTCCAATATAGAATTTTCTGACTTCACTCAGAATAGTCCGGCATAGCATTCACGATGTCGACTGTTATTTTGTTGTTATCTCAACAGAGCTGCATTCGTTGCTGTTTTCACTGATGCTGCTGCTGTTGCAGCTGTCCCTGCTAGTGCTGCTGCTACTGCTAACACAACACTCGATGAACGGTATTGATAAAGTTTAATGGTCTCCAGCTATTTTCAGAGATATTTTCAACCTTGTTCATTTCACAGTTTGGAGAAAGCAATTATTTTTTTCCCCTTCACTTTATTTTTCTTCTTGTAAATTCTAAACAGTATCCATCGTTTCTGCTGCTCTCAGCACTTTAAATATTGATTTCTAAACATCGCCATACGACCAATTGTTTTTTTGTTTAGCGAGGGATGTATTCGATTCAATCGACCCAGTATATAACTGGTACTTACTATTTTTTTTTTATCGA
The DNA here is from genome assembly GCF_006345805.1 of Octopus sinensis. Lineage (NCBI taxonomy): Eukaryota > Metazoa > Mollusca > Cephalopoda > Octopoda > Octopodidae > Octopus > Octopus sinensis. Next base: position 59,185,659 of record NC_043012.1, on the reverse strand, counting down.
TCACGAAAAGATTACAGCCTAAAAAATCAACCTCGACTACAACTGGAATCAAAACTATGAACAAAGGTGGCTTTGCAGAATTGGACAAGTTGTCCTAGAAAATGTTTCGATGTGTTTAGTTACGTTTTTTATGGTTCTGCTTGATCTGAGTTCAAATCTTGTGGAATCCAATTTTGTCTTTCACACGGCTTGTATTCATCTCCGTTTCAATTTGCCAAAGTATGCATCTTATAATTATCGCTAGTTATTAACTGCACATCCAGGTTGGTACTTGGCTACATAATTTCTTATGGGAGGGTAGCGAGCCGGCAGAATTGTTAGCAGAAATGCTAAGGCGTATTTTG
>NC_043012.1:59172815-59180315 GCF_006345805.1 Octopus sinensis | reverse complement strand
CCCTGCACAGAATTTTGTGCATGTGTCTTCTACTGTAGGCAAGGCCGACAAAAGCTTTGTCAGAGAATTTGGTAGATAGAAACTGTGAGGTAGCCAGCCAGTGTAGTCGGTTCACGATCGTAAAGTCGTGAGTTCAATATTTGGCAATGCGTTTGTCCTTGTGCAAGACACTTTATTTCACGTTGCTCCAGTCCACCCAGCCGGCATACATGAATAGTATCTGTATTTCAAAGGGCCAACCTTGTCACATTTTTTGTCATGTGAACCTTCCCAAGAACTACGTCAAGTGCAAACGTGTCTGTGGAGTGCTCGGCGACATGCAAGTTAATTTCACGAGCAATTTGTTCTGTTGATCGGGTCAACGGGAACCCGCGTCGTCGTAACCGACGGAATGCCAGATATGTATATATATATATATATATATATATAAATATGTGTGTGTTTGTGTATGTATGTATGTGTGTATGTGTTTGTGTGTATATAAGTGTTTTTCTTTGTTATTGTTTTTATTCGCCATCTACGTGTGACAACCCGTGTTGGTTTATTTACATTTCGGTAACGTAGCGCTTCGACAAACCAGACCGAGAGAATAACTACTGGTTTTATATGATCGACTAAAATTCTCCAAGTTAGTCCCTCAAGAAGGCTGCAATGACTTAACAAAGAAAATGAATGAACCAAAAGAAAAGAACGAAACATAAACATGAACATCTCTGAATAAATGATTTGAAGCTGGGCATCTAATGATCGTTAACAGAAACGCCATTGTAAACTGATGCCGGAATGGAAATGTTTTTGTCCGACCTTGAGACCTGACCGGATTAGTGAGTTTAAAATGGCGAAAAATTTTTGAATATGGTGTTTCGTGGAAAATTTGAAGTTGTAAAGTGACTTAAAATTGTAAAATTATTACATTCTCTGCATCGTTAGGGGTTCATCTCTGCTTCCTTCATAACAACATGAGATAAGGCTTCAAGAAACCATGTATATTTTTAGTATTCTCACATACACACAAAAATACACTCATTTATACCCTTATATGTAAATGTATACATGTTATGCAGACGTATGCATTTGTGTGTGTGTATATGTGTGTGTGTGTGTGTTGTATATAAATATGTTCGTGCATCCGTATTTCTGTGTGCGCATCTAATTAAATTCAGAATATTGCATATTGCAATATATACATAATATAAATATACATATACAGTACATATATATATATATATATATATATATATATATATATATATATATATATATATATATATATAATATAATTATATATATATATATACACACACACACATATATATATGTATATACATATACATATATATATATATATATATATATACATACATACATGTGTATGTATAATATATATATATATATATATATACGTACATACAAACATACATAAATACATATATAGAAGAGAAAGAAAACATAACCTTGTGTATGCGCATGCGTTGGAGAGAGTGATGGGAGTGGGAAGAGTAGTAAAACAGGGAGAGTAAGCGATATATATGAAAGACTTTAGTTCTCATGTTTTTCTTTTTCTACCTAATTTTCGAATCCTCGTTAAGCCGTCAGCTACGAATGCTAAGTAAATTGAAACGCTTCCGTTCTTATCGCAGGTAACATAACTCTCAGAATCCACATAGGATCTGCATATTTAAAAGAATGATTAACTCAAAGAGGGAAAGGGCAACAGATTAGATTTCTGAAGCAAAGATAAAACGAGTTTTGTTGAGAGTATCATGAAGAATAAAAAAAAATGATAAAGAAATATAAGGCTTCAATAACGCAGCTAAAAGATTAAATAGTATATAAGACTAATAATCGGAAGTCTGTACCAAGAAAGAAAATAGTGACAAAGTTTTCTAGTGATTAAAACTGATATAATCAGAATAAAAGCCGAAGCTAAATATCAAAGTTTATAATTTTGTGTACAGTGAATATCGTTTAAGTAAAGTAACCAGTTTATTGATTGCTAGTACTTTCGTAATGAACTGGTACGAATGTATGTATGTATGTATGTATGTATGTATGTATGTATGTATGTATGTATGTATGTATGTATGTATGTATGTATGTATGTATGTACGCATGTATGTATGTATCTCTATGTATGTATGTATGTATGAATGTATATATGTATGTATGTATGTGTGTGTGTGTGTATGTATGTATGTATATATATATATATATACGTATGTACGTATGCATGTATGTATGTTATGTATATACATATATATATATATATATATATATGTATATATATATAGTGTAAAATATATACATGTATATAAATACAGATGTATATGCATATTTATACATATATATATACACACATATATACATACATATATGTATATATATATAGATAGATAGATAGAAATATACATGTATTATATACATGTATATATTTCATACTATATATATATATATATATATATATATAGAGAGAGAGAGAGAGAGAGAGAGAAAGAGAGACATATATATGTACGTATGTATATACATATGTTGGTGAGTGTGTATGTGTACGTATATAAGTGTGTGTGTGTGTGTATATGTGTGGGAATTGTATCCGGTCCACGAAATACTTATCAGCTTCAGTGTGATTCATTACTGATCAATTGCATCTGCTAAAAGTACAAAATGTCGCCAGGTTTTACGCGAACTAGAGATAAAACATGTGGGGTGGGGGAGCTAATATCGTTCTCGGACAACGAAATACACCAGCCAATTTCTCTCGGGAATCATATGCAAACATTTCACAAAACAAGGACGCTTTGAATAATTCCTTCCTGGGCATACTCTAACGAACAAAATTCAGGAGAGCAACGAGTGGGAAGTATTTGATCTGAAGTCACAGTAATGGGAGATGAATTATGTTTAAAATTCGGTGTTTCCGCGTTTAAGTATTATTGTTTATTTAGCTTGAGTTAGAATCTTTATATATAAAACTAAAGTTATGTGTCTGTCTCCTACGATATAGATTCCTAACTACTCCCACATTTTGCGGTGAAGTTTAACCAAAACCGGGTATCTTATAGTCGCGATTCATATCGAGCCCTTCTGGGTATTAGCGCGCGTCTACGATGAGTCTACGATTAAAAAAAAATACCATAATTTTTTTCCATTTTAATGCATTTTTTTCGCTATTATATAAGGGAAGTAACTCTCTAAAAATGTCTACGATAAGTCAACGATTTAAAAAAAAATTTACCATAATTTTTTTTCCATTTTTAATGCATTTTTTTGCTATTTTTTGGCTATAACTCTCTAAAAATGCTTATATAGTTATTTTCTTTACAAACCCGAGCAACGCCGGGCGATACTGCTAGTTTATTAATAAAGTTCTTTTCTCTGATTTTTCTCTCAATTTTCACTTGGACTGTGTAGTTTGTGGAATGGAAATACTATAAATATTTTCCGACCGAATGTTGCTAGGTGGTTACTCAAAGGTGTCTGACGGACATCTGGGTCTCTAATGTGCGGTTAGTGCACACGGGAACATTCTGATCGTGCATTTCCAGTCTGACCCACATATGGTTCTTCATAATTCGGGCATCTGATGCGAAAAATTAAATTTCTACTTTTGCCGTTCATATTTGAGTCTGTGAATATTTTACGGTCTTTGTATTCATATATTAGCCGGTATGTATGAATTAGCATGTGACATATAGGCTATCATTGCAATTAGATACAGTGAATGATTGGTCTTTATTGCTAAGGTCAAACTTTGCCTTTGTTAATAACCTTTTCAAGATTTTAGGCTGTATTTTACTAAGAACCATAGCTCGATCTGTGATGGTATATTTTAATTCATTACTTTGGGCAATGATTGGTAAGTTTGCTTTGGCAATGTTGAAGATATTCTGGTGAAATAGGTTGTGTGTTTCTATAAATAGTATGACTTGTTCCAGTTTTCTTTATCTTTGAGTTGTCCTCAGTTGTTGTAGTGGTATTTTTATAGCCCGCTGTATGTAATTTTCTTTAAGTAGAGACGGGTATATGTGTTTGAGCAAAAATTCTCTTAGTGCTGTTAGGCGTTTGTTCATGATATGTGCATCTTCTACAATGATACAAATTCTTCTGGCTAGTCAGTATAGGATGTTACGTTTTGTATGTGGCGGATGGCATGACTTAAAATCCAGGTATTGATGCGTCTCCGTGTGTTTGTAGTATATACCTGTGGTAATGGTGGTGACATCTTAAATTACCATTATATCTAGGAATTGTAATTTGTAAATTGGAGAGATGGGTGTAGGTTGTTCAGGAGGATATTGAACTCTTCCAGAGTATATAGAGAGTCTAGATATCCCATTACAGATTATTTGGATAGGTAGAACATCAACTCTACCAAGATGTAGAGGAAAGCCATAGCACTGGATTTAGAAATTGTTGTTAAAAGGCATGGAAGTGAAACCTTGATTGTTTCATAATAAATATTCTTTTATTCTTTTACTTGTTTCAATCGACTGCGACCATGCTGGAGCACCGCCTTTAATCGAGCAAATCAACCCCAGGACTTATTCTTTGTAAGCCTAGTACTTATTCTATCCGTCCCTTTTTCTGAACCGCTAAGTTACAGGGACGTAACCACACCACCATCGGTTGTCAAACGATGTTGGGGGACAAGCACATGCATCCAAAAAACACAAATAAAGTTATATATATGACCGTCTTCTTTCAGTTTTCTTCTACCAAATCTATTCACAAGGCTTTGGTCGGGCCAAGGCTATAGTAGAAAACACTTGCCCAAGGCGCCACGCCTATAAAAAAAAGGCTAATGAGTGTATATGTAATTTTTCGTGGTATTTTGACCCTTCGTCAGCACCCATCTAACATATACATGCATATATATATACATACATATATATATATCACGTGACCACGTGACTGAGCAGACCATCTGATGTTGTTACACATCGCTGATCACAATGCGTTCGCATTGTTTTAGCCTTCGAATGACGCCACCCCGCTGGCTAAGCGAGTAGGCTAACAGAAGAAAGAGTGAGAAAGAGAGTGGTGAAAGAGTACAGCAGGGATCACCACTCACTGCCGGAGCCTCGTGGAGCTTTTAGGTGTTTTCGCTCAATAAACACTCACAACGCCCGGTCTAGGAATCGAAACCGCGATCCTAACCACTGGGCCATTGCGCCTCCATATATATATATATATATATATATATATATTATATATTATGTAATGTGTTATATGTTAACGATAGATAGATAGATGTAGAAATATTCTATGAGCATGCGTATGTTTATAAACCTACCCGCTCGCACACACACACACACACACACACACACACACACACACGCACTCACACACACACACACACGCGTGCTTTCTCGTCTTTATTCTGCTATTGCTTTCAGGTGAGTGAAAATTAATAACTTACAAGAAACTATATTAGAAGCGGAAATATCAAGGATTAAACCAAACTTTGATCAGCAATACGCAGGCCTTATTATATTGAATACGAACGAATAGAAATGCTAAATCAACCAAAGTGTGATTTGAACTTGGAATAAAAATGTTAAAATTCCACCACCTTATCAGCTGTGCCACTCCGTAATTTGATAAGTGAAATAAACAAATAAATAAAGAAAAAATGATAATTTGTAACTTTGTTAGGAAAGAAAACAAAAATTAAAAAAATAATGTATTTTTAGGTGGGGATCGATCGAATCGATATCAGTACTTGACTTGTATTGATTATATTGACAGAAGAAAGATGAAAGGTTATGTCAAATTTGGAGGTGTTGTTGTTGTTAAGACCCGGGTCAGCACTGATCAAACAGACCTTTGATCAAAGACATTGCAGCTGTTGCCTTTCTTTCTTGTTTTTTTTTCTATATTAGAGAAATACATTCACTAACGTGTTCATTCATTTGCTTCAAGACCACAGGACCTGATTAAAAGCTGTTTGGGTTGTTATTTCTAACAGACAGATCAACCACATACGAGTTCCCATGTTGGTTCATTTCGATAACATTTTAACCGAAATCAGTAATGAAAAATACACATCATATTAGACGGCATATGAATCGCAAATTTCTCTCCCTAGCAGCAGGTATTTAAAGGGAATTTGACAGAACAGTCAGTCGCCCGCCACGTCAGAACGGTAGAGGAGTAGGGGTCGAAACCGAACGTGGTTCCTCCTGGTGATGTTTGAGCTAACTGGATCCTATAAAGGAGCTGTTGTGGTAGCAGACCACGAAACACGGTTGAAATTCTTCCTACACATCATATTAGACGGCATATGAAACGCAAATTTTTCTCCCCTTCCAGAACTACGTCACAAAATTATCCTTGCTCCCATATAGGAAGCTGGGCCGCTTATAAGCTTAAACAATTCGCTTTCTTTTCAAATGTGTTGCTGAAATTGAGGTGCGGCTAATATATGCCTGTTCACCTTTTGTGCCATCAAATATGTTAAGAAATATTGGGTTCTTATAGAAGCAGAAGATCACACGGTTTACGGAAGGACATAAATCGATTATACCGTTCTGGAGTCTTTTTAATGGCGCTATTAGTTTATCGACCGCGGGGGAATGAATGACAAACATCACCTTAGTGAGATCTCAGCACAGAATAGAATGAAATGGTACTAAATATGTTATCCAGAAGCTGAGTTCCACGAAGTCACTTGACATGCTAAAAAGAGCAGCCAACTTTTCCGCATACCATATCTCGGCGTCGCAGAAGACGATTTATGGAGAAGAAATTAAAATCACAATCGTAACACTAACGTTTGTATTTATTTTCATTACGTTGTATGGAACGCGAATATATGATCACGTTGGTTTCCGTCATCGGAGAACGTATCCTCTCTTTTAACGATATTTATTTGTAAAATATTCAATCCACTTTTTGTCACACTGCGAGATTTTCGTGTGTTCCTCCTGAATCAAAGCAAGCACGAGCCGATGTATCTAACAAGACTACCGGTTCTTGTTTACTCTCTTTTACTTGGAGCACCGCCTTTAGTCGAGCAAATCGACCCCAGGACTTATTCTTTGTAAGCCTAGTACTTATTCTATCGGTCTCTTTTGCCGAACGGCTAAATTACTGGGACGTAAAAACCCCAGCATCGGTTGTCAAGCGATGTTGGGGGGACAAACACAGACATACAAACATACACACACACATACATATACATACACACATATATATACATACACATATATTATATATATATACATACACATATATATATACATATATATATATTTATATATATATATATATATATGTATATATATATATATATATATATATATATATACTAATATATATATGTGTGTATGTTAGATGTATGTATTGTATGTTTGTATGTTTGTATGTCTGTGTGTGCGTTTAGTATATATAATATATATAGATATATATTACATACATATATACGACAGGCTTTTTTCAGTTGCCGTCTACCAAATCCAATCACAAGGCTTTGGTCGGTCCGAGGCTATAGTAGAGAAC
>NC_043012.1:59155315-59170315 GCF_006345805.1 Octopus sinensis | reverse complement strand
GTAAAAATAAATACAAACATGGACAAGAACGTGAAACGCCAAGGAGACGACACAAGAACCACAGGACGAGACATTCGAAGCCCTCAGTCATCAGTCAAGAACCAGATCATCTTCGCAATTTCGGCTGATTAATCTTGAGATTGCTCCGATCTGGGCAGCCCCCAAGGGAAATCTAAGCCAAGCGCATTAGATCCCTTGGAAGAAAGCTTCGAATGTATACAACACAAGGACGGAAAACGAACGATGTACACGAATAAAAATACAGAATACGTGACAACAATAAGGAAAGCACGAATAAGAATACAAAAACGTAAAAACAATAACGGTAAGGATAAAAATCAAAACAAAACCAGGACGTAGGACGAGGGTCTTTCGACAGGACGAGTTGAGTTATATATATATATATATATATATCATATGGGTGATATATATATATATATATCACCCTACTTGAATCGTTACTCTGAGTTTCATGCTTGTGGTTGCTGAAGTACCTGTTGTGCAGAAATTGCACGAGAGATTAGACAAAATATATTGCAAAGCATATCGATACAGAATTAGTTAGCATAACATCGAAATTTCTAGAAAAAGCTCCAAACCCCAAAATGTTGTAAAAGGCGTGAAATTTTTGTGTATAATCTTTCTCCATACGTGAAATCGAAAAAACTGCTTTTGTTGATGGATTCTTTGAGTTAATGAATAAATGAATATTTTTGTCATACAGAACTATGTCTCAAGGTATGAAAAATCAATTATATAGGAAATAAAATTGGTTAGTTGGAAATTCCTGAATAAATATTAATGAACGTGTTAGAAGAATTTATCAATTCAAATATTTTGCTCAAAATCTCAATAGGCTGGAATAGAATGTCATGCTTATCTGAGAGACACAGATTGCACTTTAGGGAAGCATTAATGTAGAATAATACGTATACTTACATAAACCAATCCATTTTAAAGGTATTAATATTATAATTCTGTGTGGATCTGTTAGTAAAGAACAAAACCAGTAAAATAATCACTTTTGTGCAAATGGTGATATGACCACACTCTCGTTGTGGTTATACACTCTTCAAGAAATATCAGCTTAATCTATATCTATTTACATCATAAAATCTTAAATGCAAATGTGCGTGGCATAGTGGTTAGGGTCTTTGGATCACTATCGGAAGGTCGTGAGTTCGATTTCCTCTGGCGCGGAAGACACTTTATTACACGTTGCTCCAGTTCACTCAGCAGGCAAAAAATAGGAGTTGTATCTGTAATTCAAAAGGCCAGCCTTGTCACATTCTTCTCACGGTGAATCTCGCTGAGTACCACGTTAAGAGTACGCGTGTCTTTGGAGTACTAAGCTACTTGCACGTTTATTTCACGAAGAGGCTATTCGGTTGATGGGATCAGCTCGAATCCTCGTCGTAGTAACTGACGGAGTGCCAGTTAAGCTAAGTTAAATGTTAAATAAGAACTTGATCGTGTACGCTTAGATATACTCGGAAATATGATGCGCCGGTCAAAGCTGGAAAATTTAGAATTATTGTGTCTTTGATCAAGGGTGTCAGGTGGACGTGATAAGTAACAACAATAACGAGAATAATAAGAACAAGTTAGCGAATAAAGGGAGCAAAATTATGAAAATGCTAACATTGTGAGAAAAGCTTTCCGTAGTCAAATATACGTAGGTAGAATATAAAGAAGGTTTTAAAATGCGTAGAAAGACATTGAATTTGATGGCAATCGTGGGTGTGTTTGCAGACGTACAAGACGTGTGATTTCAGTTAGATGAGAGTCACAAAAGTAGGTAGTGCGAGAGAGGGGAAAGAAAGGGAGATAGACAGAAGAAATGGATATAAGAGAAAAATGAAGATTAAAACAATATTTTGTCAAGAATTATTACGGATAAAATCAGTAACAGTGGATTAGTATGGACATTTACAAACGCGGTACATGATATATATGTATATATATATCTTAACTCAAGTATTACATACATTTGTATCTGGATTGTATGTTCTTAAGGATTTTACAGCAATGATTTTTCTAATATAAAGTGACGTGCGATAACTGATTTTTGTTATTCGTATTCAATATTTTATGAATTTTGCGGCTGTAGATTATAACGTGTTTCCTTATTTGGATAACTTGTGTTTGAGAAACTTTATCATAAATTCGCCAGCAACAATTGAAAATGAAAAGAAAATTAGCAGTATTTTGTCATACATCGGTTTAACAGAAAACATATTTGAGGATTGATTATACCAGCATATGAATCCTTTCAAATTCCATCACAGATATATTCCAGCAATGTAGGCTAAAATTGAAAAGGACTGACTTTACATAAATTTCATGGTATATATTTGAGAAAGCCACTTCATAAAGTAAAGGTTCAAAATGTTACAGTTATCTTTTTGCTGAGAACTACCATATCACAAATCGCGATACATGAATATGAAACAAACACAAAGCTAACATCGACTCGCAAACTCAGTGGGACTTTTTTACTGTCGCTTATCAGTACATCACTCAGGGCACCACGAATGTGAGAACCATGTGAGAACCGCCATTCATGAATTTTGCTTTTACGAGTACAACTGAAGAATACGAAAATTGCTGTGTCTGTATACTGAATACTAATGCGATACCAAATTACAGAGAACAAGTCACATGATCAGCTGAAAATTATATATATATATATATATATATGGTTATTATATTTGGTTATAATATCATTTTTAATAATCTTAAATTTTATCTTTATACAATACAACAATATTGTTTATATACAATCATCCATAGTAACAATGATAATTTCCTCTGTATTAACGTCATAGCTTTTATTAGCGTCTTACCCCTTTAACTGGTAATTAACATCTTGATTTGAGGTCTTCCCCTATCCAGCCTCCTTTATAGACAGTTACGTTATACTAATCTTGATAATATTTATGACCACACTCAGCTATGTGCTGTCAACTCACTCCTGCCCTCCATTCTAAACAATATAATCTTCTAGTCTTAGATTTGGTAGTTGATAAAAAGACTAATAAATTAAGTATGAACCTCAATCCTTTAGAAGCTATGACCTCAACAACCGTCATACAGTTCTTAGAAGTGTAGTATATTCTGGATGGCAGTCTCTTCAATCTACAGCGCCTCCAAGCCCACACCGAGATCCAGGAGAGGTTGATTCGAGACCTTCTCTTCGCAGACGACGCTGTTCTTGTCGCCCACACAGAGCGAGCTCTGCAGCGCATCACGTCCTGCATTGCAGACGCCTCGCAGTCTCAAGAAGACGGAGGTGCTTCACCTACCTACACCCCAAGAAGAATACCGCCCACCCCACATCACTATCTGCGGTACCGAACTGAAATCAATATAGCAGTTTACATATCTGGGCTGCATCATCTCATCCGATGCAAGGATCGACAAGGAAACTAACAATAGACTTTCTAAGGCAAATAACTCCTTTGGCAGATTGTAGATGAAGAATAAAACAAAGATCAGTGTCTACATATATATATGTGTGTGTGTGTGTGTGTACATATATATATATATGTATGTATGTATGTATATATATATATATATATATGTATATATAAATACATATATATATATATATATATATATATATATATATATATGTATGTATGTGTATATATGTATATATATATATATATATATATATATATAATATATATATATATATATATAAATGAGACAACAAAACCAAGTCTGTGTGAAATTTATAGGACATTCATAAACAGATAGTTTTACAGCTGTTTCTGGGATATTAGGGATATCCCTTCATAAGGGCAGGGACGATATGGCAGGGTTAACTAGGGGGAATAGTAGAGTTCAATATTTGGAATTATTTTGGAAAAAGATGGATATAGGAAGTATAGAGGGAAGTTAGAAGATAAAAATAAAAGTAAAAATATATGTAGGATGTTACAATTGCAGTTCCAAAATCCAAGGAAAGTGCTGTGTAGAATGTACAGAAATGCTTCTTGCCTATAGTATGTATAATCTGATAGGAGTTCATTCAAAATGGCCCAGTGGTCAGGGCAGCGGACGCGCGGTCGTAGGATCGCGATTTCGATTCCCAGACCGGGCGTTCTGAGTGTTTATTGAGCGAAAACAACTAAAGCTCAACGAGGATCCGGCAGGGGGTGCTGGCGATCCCTGCTGTACTCTTTCGCCACAACTTTCTCTCACTCTTTGTTCTGTTGGCCTGCTTGCTTAGCTAGCGGGGTGGCGTCACTTGAAGGCTAAAACAATGCGAAGCCTGGTCGGTCACAGTGATCACAGTGATATATATATATATAATTTGTAAAAAATGAAGTTTGAAAATGCTGCTATATTAGACAAATTTTAATTTTTAACATGTTTCGGTTCTTGAAATGACGAACCTTATCAAAAAAAATTATATATAATAAAGGGAGTTCATGCTATATGTTTAAAGAGTATGATGTAATAGTTCATAATTGTGACATATATTCAATAGAGTCAAATATAAAAAATTCATATATAATAAAGGGAGTCCATGCTATATGTTTAAAGAGTATAATGTAGTAGTTCATATATATATATGGTAAAAGCTATTTGCTAACATGATGTAGCTGTCCTGAAAGGCACGATTGTTACTGCTGTTTAGCCTTAGCCTTTGGAAACATCGATTCCAGCTGACTATACGGCACAGTATCTGTGTCCTTGTATTTTCGAACAGAGAGTTCAGCACTCCAATCCAGCACATAATGGATGGGAGTGCTGGACTCCCTGTTCGAAAATATAAGGACACAGATATTGTGTCGTGTGGCCAGTTAGAAACGATGCTTCCTGGGGCTAAACAACAGTAACACTCGTCTCTTCCAGGACAGCCACATTATGTTGGCAAATAGCTTTTACTTTAAAGAACAGTTACTGCATATCTCTCTTTGAGAGATTTAGAAATAATGTTCCTATTTTATATACGTGTATATATATGTGTATATATATGTGTGTGTGTGTGTGTGTGTGTGTGTGTGTGTATGTGTGAGTGTGTGTGTGAGTGTGTGTGTGTGTAATACATATATAAATCCTTAAATCCTTTTCAGCCCGAAAGCTGCGGTCATGCTGGTGCACCACCGTTGATTGTGCTACACTAGCATGTGAAAGCCTCTCTGATACGAGGCACTTGGTCAACGAAGGGGTTCGACGACGCTGCCCACGTCTGTATTTCCTGCCGAGCGGTAGGTTCATCTGGAATCCATGAGAAGAAGAGATCGAGTTTAGTTTTAAAGAAACCCACATCCACACCGTGCAGGTCTCTCAGGCATTTAGGAAGGATATTGAAAAGCTGTGGTCCTCTGAAACCCAAGCTGATGCAGTATCTGGTCATGTATTTTTATGGCGATGTTGGGATCTTTGGACAATGCAGTGGCGCCCCGTTATATAATATATATATATATATATATATATGTATATATATATATATATATATATATATCGAACATATATAAATCACTCTATGAGACTCTCTGTGATTTTGTATTGAGCACGTATGCTGTTTCAATACATCCATGTTGAGAGAGGAGGAGAGAGAGAGAGAGAGAGAGAGAGAGATGAATGAAAGAGAGAGAAATTGAGAGAATTAAAGAAAGGGAAAGGAGGGAAAGAGGAGGGAGATGTAGATATAAAATTTGCGGTATAGAGAAAAGGAGTGAAATATTTAAGGGAGACAGAGAGAGAGAAAGCGAGAGAGAGAGAGAAGAGCGGGAGACAGAGAGACTGAAATTATGGTAAAGAATGATGACAAAAGGCGAGGGAGAGAAGAGAGATAAAAACACGTAGAGAGATAGATAAGGAGGGAGAGAGTGGGAAGAGGAGAAAAGTAGAAAGCATAAGCGAGGGTGCAGTTGAGAAGGAAATATAGTAATTGGCATTCGTGTTGTTCAGCCAAACATCCAATATGTATTGTTTTTTGCACTTTCATTTCCGGTCGGCTTCGGTTTCGTTTATTCCGTTCACTTCCTGTCGGTTTCGTCCTATTATTTTATATTGGATCGTCTGCACTAAACAATTTTTTGCACTCTTTTGTATTTTCTTTCTCTATGTCATTTGTTTTATTCTTCTGATATAATTTCCCTATTGTTGGCGATGGATTCGCATAAAAATTGGTCTTCGAGCGGCGAGAAATAGGTTTGTGATTAGAATTATGACTACGGCTATGTATACACGTATGTTTATTCGTTTATGAGTTCGTCTGTATGTGTGTTTTTGCTTTATTTTAGTCGCAAAGTTATTTAAGAAATAAAGAAATAAAAGTGTATAAGATTGTAAAGCTGTTAAATAAAAATATGTAATATATAAATATTTCTCTGACATATTTCCAATTATTTACAAAATCTATTAAATATTTACGATAATTTAAATTTATGTAAAACACAAAATAAATATCTAGAGAAAAATTATAACGGTATAAAAGTATTTAAAATATTTTATTATTTATGCTACGCTGTATCTGTAATTTCATTTTATTATATATCTTTTCTTATTTTATTTGAACACTATAAAATTTATCACATTTATATACTTGTAACAAATATTAGTAAGCAGATTGAGAGAAAGAGAGAGAGAGAGAGAGAAAAAAAATCTATAAAAATGCAGATCGTCTATTATTGGTTTTACTCTGACAAGGCATGTAAACCTATATTTAAAGGAAGGAAATAGAAAATGTGGCGTTTCCAGCCTTTCCTAAGGATATTAGTCATGTAAATAAATAAAATGAAATTGCTTTAGTTGGAGACTGACTATTTGCTGCAGTCTCAGCTCTCTAGCAATGTATTTCTCCATCCATTTACGGTGCTTTGCAATTCCTGTTTTATTACTTTCTCTGGTTTTAGTTATTGGACAGCATCGTGTGGAGACTCTTAGCCTAGGTGTTACCTGAATTTCACGAGCGGAGTTTCGATTCTTGGATCATGCAATTCGTTTTATTCTTGAGCATAAACCTTCTTTTCACGTTGCTTTTGTGCAATCAGCTCTGAGTAAGTTCCAGCTGGGAAGTTAGCTCTGTAATGGACTGGCGGTCAGTTCAGTGGCGCAATGTTGTAATCTCTGTCATTTAAGCGCCATGGAAATCAAGTTAAGCTCCGGACTCATTGACTTCTAGGGTTCAAGAGAGACTTATGTCTAACGCATGCTAAGTCTTAGCCTTCAAAAATTTTAGACGATTATATCTACACTCAATACGAATCTTGTGACCAAATATTGAACGGATTTGACTCACATTCGCTGTGCTATGGTTTTGATCGATCCTTCGACCAGGAGGTATGCTATAGTCTTGAATAAGATACTTCATTTCCTGTAGCTTCAGTCTCCTTAAATGAAATTAAATGCCAGCAACAGAAGCAGTTGTGAGTTATCTTGCTACTGACTCGCCGGCCGTTCCAGGCGGATGTATTGAATACTTAGTGGTTGGGAAACCTGACAAACTAGGCTAGAATCTCTCTAATAAGCCTGTAAACGCGCGGCACAATTTGTGTATCCTCTAAACTTAAAAATGTTGGATTAACAATCTTACGAGCGAGAGTTCGATTTCCTAATCTGGTAGCGACTTATAATCTATGGTCTTCAGCAAGGCATTTCATGCCATGAAGCTCCTGGCTACTCAGTTAAAAATGAGAATCATCATCAGCAGCAGATGGGATAGGGTTACATTTAAATTGGAATGACGCCCCTTTCAGAGAGGGCATCTTGGGTGTTTCATTTAGTTCTTCAACACTCCACAAACTAGGATAACGTCTGGCCAATGAACCTCTTCATTCCAGACAGATCTAACTTCTGAAGTTTTTTACTACTTATTTCCTCATTATAGTAATATACAAAATATAAGGTGAGCACCAGCATAAATGGTGATAAATCGGTACATTTGAGTTGAGATATCTTACGCAATTTTGAATCACGTCGGAGAGCATTTGTGATATGACATTATGTGATATATAATGATTTTATACCCTTAACCGATTGCTTGTTCCATACATTGGTCTACAGATACGATGGGGCACTGACTTGGGGGGGGGGGTTCTTGAACAGTTCAACTCCCTGCCCCAGTACTTACTCTCCTGTTTGATAATTATTGTATCAACTTATTTTTTGCAGCATTAACTTACGAATAAGTAAACAAATCAACAAGGGTTGTCACAAACACAGACATATATACGCATAATAATCTACTGTGACATCATGTGACCCTCCTTGACCAATTGCAACCAGTCTTCTGGTAGCCACCTTCGACTTTCGGTACCCTCTCTGTTCATTCGGTTATTCCACACACCTAAGGAGACAGGCTTCGTTAGGGGCCTGCGAATCAGAATCAAACTGTTTTGAATCATACGCACACACATATAGACACGGTGGGCTTTCACACAGTTTAACTCACAATGCATTGGTCGGTCAGGAGCTATTGCATAAAACACTGGACCAAGGTACCACATCGGGGCACCGAAACCGAAACATGCGGTTGCAAAGTGATAATTCTTCACCTCGCAGATATATTATAGTATAGAATTAGCCCATGAAGTTACAGTGTTAGAAATACACTTCCTGAAAAAAATTAAACAACAAATAACAGAAGAAAAAGAAACAACAAATAAGCAAAAAAAAAAAAGGCAAGAAACAAAACAAAAAGAAAAATGAAACACAGCAGAACAAATCAAAATCAAAACAAAATGTCGAAGCAATTTGAATTCTAGATGTAAAAAGAAAAAAATCTTTGCTTTATTATCGTTTGTAGGTCATTGTCCCAATCCCTGGAGCGCGGCTATGCTGCTATTCCTACTTCACGATTTTTTGGGGGTTTTATTCAAACCAATTTGTCACTGTATCTATTTTTGAAAGCATGATATTTATTTTGTCGATCTCTTATGCCGAGCGTTACGTTACGGACGTACAGAGGCTAACACCGGTTGTGAAGAGGTGCACGGTTAAAACAAAGGTAAAAAATACGGTCATTGATATATAGATATATGCATATGCATGTATGTATATGCATCTCTCCCCCCTCTCTCTTAATATATATATATATATATATATATATATATATATAGTTAATCCAAACAAGAAAACACAGAAAAAAAGGGAAAAAAAAAGAAAAAAACACAGCAACGGAGGACGTGGAACAATTAAAGTATTATTGACGCTCAGGAAAGAAGGGAAGGAGGATTTAACGTTTCGAGCGGAGCTCTTCGTCGGAAACAAGGAGAAGGAAAGATCCCAAGGAGGGAAGACAGAGGAGACAATATTTGAGCTGGTGGTGCTTAAGAGATCACATATATATTATATTAAATTAGAGATTCCTACTTCACGATTTTTTTTGGTTTTATTCAAACCAATTGGTCACTGTATCGAATTTTGAAAGCATGATATTTATTTTGTCGATCTCTTATGCCGAGCGTTAAGTTACGGACGTACAGAGACTATATATATATATTAAGAGAGAGGGGGGAGAGATGCATATACATATATGCATATGCATATATCTATATATCAATGACCGTATTTTATATATATATATATATGTATATATATTCATGTTATGACATGGTCTGAGTTTCACGTTTTTTATTATTGAAACTTATGAACGTTACAAAATCTTATTTTTAATGTTTAACATACTTCAATATTGTAAAAAAATCTTTTTAAATACAATAATAAAAAAAATGTGTAAAACCAGTCCATGTCGTAACTTTATTCAAGTGATATGCATATGTGTGTGTGTGTGTGTGTGTGTGTGAGTGTGTTTATGTATGTGCGGCGGACTTCTTAAGACTTCTTAAGGCTGTAGTAGAGGACACTTGCTCTGGTTGCCACGTAGATCATATGATTGCGAACCAATCTTCTTAACTGACAGCCACGCCCACACCTTTTATCTTTTCAGTTTTTTTACCCGCTATTTTATAACTTCTCTCAAGAGCACTTTTCTAGATTAAGTATGTTATTAGCGGCTTAACAACCATGCTAGAAGTTTGGAGAGTCCACCTATCTGAAGACTATCTTTAGCTATATTTTAAGTTCCCCTCTGTTAGTTTGTTCAGTTCATTTAATCAATGTAGTATGCTTATCTCCCCTGCTTTTCAGGTATAGTTTTCATTAATTAAAGTTATCGTGTTCCTTAGATTAAGTGTGTTATCTCTTAATTAATCCTGTTAATACCTTTCGTTAACAGAAGATCGTCACAGTTTCCCATACTCTACGCTCTCTAATACATTGGGGTTTTTCTCTGTGTTAAAGGAAAAAGGCAATTTATTCAAACCTGATATATTTTCACTGAATACGAAACAAGTATTTTCTGGCAGAATACATACGGTCGATTGTATCAACCCATGTTTATTACTGGTATGTATTTGATTTGATTCTAACGGGAGAAAACGGAAATTCAGAACATAAGCTTTCAAAGTAGTTACACCAAATGTTTTGATCGTTGTGTTAACCACAGCTTCAGTCCTCTTTGGCATTTATTTCTTTGTATTAAAGCTACGAAAGGGGATGAGCAGTTAGGATCGTTTGAGCACCGGAAAAAAAATGTAAAAGTAATAAATGCGCCCTTTTAAAGCCTAGCCAGGCTCATGGGCCCGGTTTCCCGATTTCTATGGCGTATGTGCTCCCCAGCTGGACAGGACGCCAGTCCATCGCAGCGTTACTCATTTTTGCTGAGTGGACTGGAGCAAAAAAAATGTGCTTTGCGGTATTTCGTTCTGCTTTTAAAATATAAATTCAAAATCTGCTAAAGTTAAATTTATCTTTCATCATTTCGGGGTCGAAGAAATAGGGGGCAGTTCAGTACTGAGGTGGATCGATTTCCTCTTTCCACGAAAAATCGGCTGGCCTTCTACTAATATTTGAAACTGTTTAAATCATTATTCTGCTTAAGAAAGGCAGTGAGGAAACAAAATAGTTAAAGCACCTGAACAAGTATTCCGTAAATTATCCCGGTCGCTTCTGATCCGCATTTAAATTCCTCTGAGAGTTAGTTTTGCCTTTCATCTTTTCGCAAAGTACTGGGGATATTTTTGGTTATAAATTAATCCCTTCCCTTCAAGGTAGGAAGTGATTATTATTCGGTCATGGATTAACAACATCATTGGAGCGTCAGAAAGAATAATTGCACTATTCATCCCCTTCTTTAAATTCTGGGTAAAAATTCCCACTTCCGTGGTTTAGTGGTTGGGGCATTCGGCTCTCTGTCTTAAGGCTAGGTGTTCGATACTCGGAAGCACATTGTGTTCTTGAGCACGATGCATATTTCACGTTCTTCCAGTCCATTCAGCTGGTAAAAATCAGTAATTCAAAGGGGAAGCCTTGTCACATTCTGTGTCACGCTGAATCTCCTTCAAAACTATGAAATGGGTAAGCGTGTCTGTGGAGTACTTGCAAGTTAATTCCACGACCAGTCTGTTCCGTTTATCGGATCAACTGAAACCTTCATTGAGGTCACACTTTAGAATGTCACTTGCTTTTGTTTTCAGATTTCTTCGACTTTTCTCTCTGTGTGATCAATAAGATCAAGTTCTAATCCAGAACAACTGTGAGAACTGTAAGCTAACACCCTCCCTTCAAAACTACCGGCTTTCTGCTTTCTACTCTTTTACTTGTTTCAGTCATTTGACTGCTGCCATGCTGGAGCACCGTCTTTAGTCGAGCAAATCGACCCCAGGACTTATTCTTTGTAAGCCTAGTACTTATTCTATCGGTCTCTTTTGCCGAATCGCTAAGTTACGGGGACGTAAACATACCAGCATCGGTTGTCAAGCGATGTTGGGGGGACAAACACAAACATACACACAAACATATGCACACACATACATATATATATATACATATATACGACGGGCTTCTTTCAGTTTCCGTCTACCAAATCCACTCACAAGGCATTGGTCGGCCCGAGGTTATACTAGAAGACAGTTGCCCAAGGTGCCACGCAAAAAAAAAAAAGCAGCATTGATAATCCTTTTCTACTCTAGGCACAAGGCCCGAATTTTGGCGGAGGGAGCCAGTCGATTATTAGATCGACACCAGTACGCAACTGGTACATAATTTATCGACCCAAAAGGATGAAAGGCAAAGTCGAATTCGGCGGAATTTCAACTCAGAACGTAAAGGCAGACGTAAAGGCGTGCTAACGTTTCTTTTTTCTTTATTGCCCACAAGGGGCTAAACATAGAGGGGGCAAACAAGGACAGACAAGGGGATTAAGTCGATTACATCGACTCCAGTTCGTAACTGGTACTTAATTTATCGCCGCCGAAAGGATGAAAGGCAAAGTCGACCTCGGTGGAATTTGAACTTAGAACGTAACGGCAGACGAAATACGGCAGACAAAGACAGCGGAAATGCCTATTTCTTTACTACCCACAAGGGGCTAAACACAGCAGGGACGAACAAGGACAGACAAACAGATTAAGTCGATTATATCGACTCCAGTTCGTAACTGGTACTTAATTTATCGACCCCGAAACGATGAAAGGCCAAGTCGACCTCGGCGGAATTGAACTTAGAACGTAACGGCAGACAAAATGCGGCTACGCATTTTGCCCGGCGTGCTAACGCTTCTTCGAGCTCACCGCCTTAAAAGCAGTGATAATCAGCAATGTTAGACCATTAGCCAAAATGTCTTTCTGTGGTTAGTTTCGTAACTATATCTGCCGGGTTCGAAATCATCAATTTCCATCAATAAAGTAAGTAAACTCGGGTGCAGTTACTACTACAACTCCTGCTCCTGCCTAGAAATTTTTTGTCTTCGTCTTAGCGGCACTGAAATAAATTATATTTAATTTGCGCTAAATTCTGAATGAAAGTCAAGATCAACAACATGTTCAGGGATGAGGAGGGTTGGATAGCTACAACTGCTGCTGTTACTAATACTACTACTACTGCAGCTGTTGCTGCTGCTGCAACTACTACTACTACTACTAACTACTACTACTACTACTACTACTATTACCACCACCACCACTACTACTACTACTACTACTACTACTACTACTGCTACTACTACTACTACAACTGCTGCTGCTGTAACTGCTGCTGCTACTACTACTACTACTACTACTACTACTACTACTACTACTACTACTACTGCAGCTGCTGCTGCAACTACTACTACTACTACTACTACTACCACCAGCACTACTACTACTACTACTACTACTACTACCAGCACTACTACTACTACTACTACTACTACAACAACTGCTGCTGTAACTGCTGCTGCTACTGCTACTACTACTACTACAACTACTACTACTTTAGATAGACATGCACAATTTAACCCACTCTTTGCCTCTTCTGAAATCTATCGCTTTGTGTCTGTTAAGAAACCAATACATTCTCTCTGTCTGTCTGTCTGTCTGTCTCTCTTTCTCTTTCTCTCTCGCTGTCTCCTTAGTAAACTGAAGATATATAAGCTGTAATTTTGTAGAAAATATCCCGGTGTTATAACTAAATATTGATTATATCTTTGCGTATCCTATTGTTATTGTTTTAAGTATAATTTATTTAATTACTTCTTAATTGTAAAATATCATTTCTAAATTAGTTACGTGATAAATCGCATTTTGGTTTCGTTGTATTTGTTTGTTCTTCGTTTTTTTTTTTTTAATATATGGCGTGGAAAATATTTGAAAGAAAATATTATTAAAGCTGACTAACACGGATATAATTATTGATAACATTAACACAAGTAACGAACCAAAGATTGATGATGCCTCTACACGCTCTCTCAAAGTGCTAGAAATAGCAAGCAAAGTTTTCTTAAACTGCATAAATGAAAAATAAAGACCCCCCCCTTCGGTTATGAATGCCCATAGGATTGCACTTAGAATGTTCTCCTCCGAGGCGTAGGTCCGGGCATAGTTGTTTATGGAAGGCCAGCAGTCACACCCATGCATAGCAGCCTCCACTGTACACACCGCCGATGTTATCCAGAAAGGCCGATAGAGCTTGGCAGACGTGACATCGCAAATCATTTCTACAGCTGAGTGAACTGGAGCAACGTGAAGTATAGTGTCTTGCTCAAGAACACAACACAATACAACACACAACCCTGTCCGGGAATTGAACTCACTACCTCAAGATTGTGAGCCCGATGCTCTAACCATTGAACCATTCGGCTTCACAAATTACTATATGGATTAAAGAAGGTCAACTTGAATAAAATTGCATTAAAAATATAAGTTGGTCAGAGATCCAGCGCCTCTAATCTTAATAGTTCTACAAGATCCGAGGTAAAGTAGCAACAGGAACAAGGCGGCGAGGTGGCAGAAACGTTATCACGCCGGGCGAAAAGCGTAGCCGTATTTCGTCTGCCGTTACGTTTTGAGTTCAAATTCAGCCGAGGTCTCTTTCGCCGAACCGCTAAGTTACAGGGACGTAAACACATCAGCATCGGTTGTCAAGTGATGCTGAGGGGACAAACGCACACACCAAAACATATACATACATATGTAGTAGTACGGGACACTTGTATTTGCTGCAATATTTGCAGCTTTTAATAAAGCTGTTCTTCGTATGAAACAATTGTACTGAAAAACTAATCCATTCTTGTTGCTTTTTTCTTGTTATATATATATATATATATATATACATATGCATATACACCACGGGCATCTTTCAGTTTCTGTCTACCAAATCCACTCACAATGCTTTGCTCGCACCGAGGCTATAGTAGAGGACACTTGCCTAAGGTAACAAGTAGTTGGTCTGAACCCGAAACCATGTGGTTGGTAAGCAAGCTACTTACCACACAGCCACTCCTACGCGTATCTAGTTTATATCTTTTGATATTTTTAAATACTTTCATTTTTGGATGGGTTATTTTGTTTATTTTTCCTGTTATGCAAACTGTAAAATTTATCCCAAACAACTTCTTATATTTTTATGCATACTCTCATGCGTATGCACAGACATGTGCACTAATATTTGTGCACAGATATGCGCAAGCATACACATAAACATACAAATACTTATGGT